>NW_028186399.1:623613-652202 GCF_003343005.1 Rhea americana | reverse complement strand
GCCGCCGGGAGCCGGCGCGGCGGGGAGGCGCCTCGGCCGCGGGAGGGCGGCCGCTGAGTGCGCGGCGCTGCGCGGAAGCGTAACTCGGCGGCGCGACGGTCCTTCACGCGTCCGTTCTTTTGATTATTCTTTAATTATCGTTATTTATCGCTGTCGCCGCGGCTCTAAATAACCGCTTGGGAAAAGGTTTCCTGGCGGCGGGGCTCTCGCCGCYGCGTCTCGCCTCTCCCGCAGCCCCGCGGCCGCCGGCGCGCCYCTCCTGCCGGCGGGCTCCGCGGCACCGCTCCCCCCGTGCGGCGGGAGCTGCGGAGCCGCAGGCTGACCTGGAGCGAAACCGGTAACTGCCGCCGCCTCGCTTAAACCGCTCGTGTGGAGGCGCCGGAATCCGCCGCGGGACGAGCTCGGGAGGGCCGAGCGGGGCGTTGGAGCCGCTTTTCTCGGTATCGCCGACGTTCGCTTGGGCACGTTTTAGATCCCGTGCAGAGATCGAGATTAAAACSCCCCAAAACCTCCCGCAGCGCTCCTCTGGCCGGGGCTTCTTGTCCGTGCAGTGGCCTGGCTGGCTGGTGACCCGCGGACACGGCCCTCACCTAAACGGCGAGAGTTAAGGTTGTTTTGTAACTCGGCGTCTCAGAGCAAGCTGTGCAGAGCTCGGGTTTTTTTTTTGTTTTTTTTGTTTTTTGTTTTTTTTGGAAAAAAGGGAGCTGGGATGGCTTTGAAGTCGGTGCTCACGATGACTTGCTGGAAACGGCAGCGTTATCTGGAGCAGATCTGACATTGTCAAGCACGCTCGTGTTCGATGCTGTTCTCCCCAAAGCGTTCGGGGACTGGGCCGTCCCCTGCTGACGGGTGTACGACGAAGGTCCGTCCGTGTGGCCCCGCTCCTCGTCGCACCCTGTACCCTTTATTTGCTTGTGTTCGAGGGACTCTGTGTATCCAGCCTCCTCCCCTGACTTGCCTCTCCAAATTCTTTCCCCTCCCTGTTACCAGGCCTCATTTCCTTTTGGGCTTTCGTTCTCCYATTCTGCTCTGCTTCGAGCAAGCACTTTTCTCTGCCTTTCCCTTCTGAAATAGTTTCTAGCACTTCTCTAATCTTCTAGACCTTTTCCAGATTCTTGCCAAGAAGCCCTCTGACGCGGAGCTGCTGTAGGTCGGCTCCGATGGCCGTGGCCAGTCGCCTTTATCCACCGCGCTCTTGGGAACGTACAGCCCGGCCTGGTTGCCAAGCTTACACATGCACCGAGTAATCCTTTTAACAGCTGGATGTTAGCCTTGTCTTTCCAAGGCTTAAGCGTTTAAGGATTATGGAGACAGCTGCAGGGGGAGTGTTTGGAGGGCTAGTGAAGCCGTGGTTTTCCAGGTGCGTTTTAAACTGTGGCAGTGTACTCCCCCTCCTCGGAAAGAGGTTTGAAGGGAGAGAGGAGCTGGGACTGCGAAATCTTTGTCGCGTGCTCTGTAACAGCGAATTTAATAACTCAAGTTGGGGGCACGAGGCTTAGCAACCCATGGACCGTGGGTTACAGGCCAGCCTTCGGCAGTAAGGAGCCGTTAACTTTCCCGGACGCAGACCGGGTGGCGCAGGAAGCAGCCGAGCACGTGCTTAAGGTCCGTACCATGAATGTTAAATACTACCTGTGTAAAATCGGGATCGGAACAGGTACAGCCTATGGTTGGCTAATCACCCTGCTGGCAGTTTTTAAGAAACAAATGAAAACAGAAACAAGCAGTAGAACTGATGGTTTCTTGTTTCCAGTCTGTTTAGCTGCCTTTTTTTTCCAGCGGAATTGCACTGAGCCTGCAGGCTGAGGTCATCCCATGTTGGACACCAAGGAGATGGTGCAGGCAAGCAGTATTATGAATGTACTAACTGCAGACGACTTCTCTCAGAGCTTTTTTTTTGCCAAAATAGATGCTGGAAAGGGGGCTTTCCYACTCTAGGTTATTGATGCTGGCCTGGATCAAGCAAGTGCGGGACACGATGTTTCCCTGAGAAGAAGTTAAAGGTTCCTCAAAGCAGCAAGCACAAAAACAGCCCAAACCACTCCCAGCTCAGGCTGGGAAATGAGGAGGTTGAGACTCAAGGTGGCCTCTGAGGCCCTGTTAGTCATGAGGGACTGTTGCAAGTCCTCACCACATGTTTCATTATTTTTTAAAGTAACTTGGCTTTTTTGCACTTAAAAAAAAAAAAAAAAAAAAAAAAAAAAAAAGCCAAGCCTTAGCAGATGAAGGGGGAAATCAAGTGTCCTGAACTGTAAACTACCAGATGAGTTTATTTTTCCCCTGCTTGACTTTGACTCAACTTTGGATGTTTGGAGATCTCAGAGTTTCCGTTTTCTAAACTGTTGGCTTTTTTTGCTCCAGAGTAAAGTTCAAACTGTTGTCTTTTTAGCCTCCCCCCCACACACATACACCAGTTTTATTTACTCAGTTTAACTTATGCTTCTGCATGCTCTTAGTGCAAACTCTTACACAGAGAGAGATGATCTCCATTTACTTACATTTGTCCCCTTGAAAATACACTAACTGCGTCAGGTCTCTGTGTTGTACGAGACAAATCATATGACAAATAAAGCTGCGGGTTACTGTTAATTGCATCAATGAATGGAGCACAGAACCAAATCAATGCTGCTGTTACGCAAGCACTCCGTGAAGTTCACAGAAAATGGCTTTTCTGTGGGTTTCAACTCTAGCCTAAGCTGTGCTGAAGCACAGTTCATGGTTTGTCGAGGAGGTTAATGCCACGCGCGCGAGTAGCAGGTTCTCCGCTTCTCCAGATCYGAGCTCTCGTTCTCCTCCCTGCTCTCTGGTCAGCTTGAACTGCGACAGCGCCGGTCCTGCGCGGATGCCGCCACCTTCGCCCTGTTGCGTTTAGACCCGTTTGCTGTAGTTGGGCCAGGTCGCGGCTGCAGCTCGTCGGCTCCGCAGCCGCACGAACGCCAGCCGGCGCAGCTGTGCTGSGAGAGGTGGTTACCCGCTCGCAGAGCATTTGGGAGACCACTGCTGTTTATTGCACTGCGTAAAAGTACGGGGCGATCCTCCGCCACCTGCCTGCTTACAATTTCCATCRCTTTTCGCTATGCTGGAAAGTGTCTTCTCGTAGCTGTGGTGGTTACAGGTTATGAAAAGTCTGAATGTCGTGGTAAAATGCAGAATAGCACAAATGCTCAAGGCACAGCCCGACAAAATACCTCGGGGCAGGGACTGAGCCCTTCGTATCCACTGGCAAAGAGAACAGCCGACATCAGTCGTACTGATCTTCTGGAGCTCTCTCGGTCGTGCAAACGCATCACTTGCCCTGGGCCTCACCAGGACAAGCAGTGTTACAATCTGAGAGCTGTGATTTGTCTCCATTTTCGATCAAAATGTGCATCTGTAAGTTTGCTTTACTTTCAGATTTTAAGCAGCAATTATAAGTAAACTTCTCAACTTTCCAATTCCTGATCTAATATAAGATGATAACATGTGGTTAACCTCAGGGGCAAACATAGCTTAGCTGTTAAACATACTGTAACTGCTCTTGCAATTTTAATCAGTTGACATGAAGTCATGAAAACAGACTGAAGAAAATGTTCTCCTGCTGTCCTCAAAATCTGAATATTTTTTTAGAGGGGGAATGCACAGTATTGGCTTGGGGAACATATCAAGCACAAACAAATCAAATGTAGTTTCTAAAGCGCTTCTCAGAAATTCAAAGAGGGGAGTGTAGGAAAGCTCTTGCAGTCTTGGCTGTTGCCATGTCTACTTGAAATTTTGACTGCTTTAGTCCTGTTTCAAGTAAAAATACTAAGGTTTAGATTTGAGAGGGRTGGGAGGGGAAGAGTTTGCAAGGTGAACTACAGCTCTGGACTCTCCTCAACTTTTTTGCCCYTCTCCTAATTTTTCTTGTACTTCCTTGCAAACAAATCAGTCAAGGCCTTTGTCTCCGGAAGAACTGCAAATGCAGCCTGGGCAAAATCTTCCAAACTTAATTGGGAAGAAGAGAGAGACTGGGATTTTGCAGCATGGGTRTTAATAGCGAAGTTTTACTTCGGAGTGAGGAGGGAATTCGTAGTGTTAAGGAGCAACTAAAGGGAGGACGCTGGCTAATCCTGTTCGTTACATACAGTTAATCCTGTTTGTTGACTGACCACGGAGGAAGAGGATGCTCCAAGTTCATGCCYGCTTTAGAGCCCTTCAGGCACGGACGGGTGGAGGAGTCGGCCGCTGTGGCAGTGCCTTTGCTGGAAAGCTGTGTGCTAAAGAGCACGGGGGAAAAAATTAGGTAGCRAAATACAAACAGACAAGTTAATGTAGGATCAGATATCTCCGTTCAAAGATTAATGTGCTGCCTGGTTTTAAATGGTTGCGCGCTGGCCGCATCCTGCCCTGAGCAGGGTTGCTGCGTGCTGGCGGATGGTTTGTTCCAGCTTGTCTCCAGGCGGAGCGTGGTTGTTTGTATAGCAGTGTACGTGGYGCTTTATAAACCAAGAGCGAGGACGCTGAAGCGAGCGCAAGCCGTCTTGGCATAGGGCTGCGGATCCTGAAATAATGTTTTGCGTCCTTCTGAGTAATCGCCTCTGAGGCAGCGACCCCTCCAATGATGTGCGGGCACTTCTTTGGTGATCTGATGCATGTGCTGTTGCGATAATAAAGTCGATGTTTTTCTCCTGTATTTCCCCAACTGGAAAATTAATTTGCTTTGACTAAATGGAAACTGCCTGGCAGGTGGCTGTGTAGGGCAGGGGACCTGTTGAGCTTTGGCATTGCTCAGGTCCTGCCTCTCTTGAATGGGGAGTTGTCTGAAGCGACAGGCATAGAAAACAGAACTTTTCTGGCTCTTATTTTAGCAGAGAACACAGGTGCAAAGAGAAGTAAAAGGCCACTTAACTCCAGAGCCTTCAGGTGCAGGAAGAGTAGGTGGGAGCAGGTCAGAAGAGATGCGCTTGTGGGTGGTAGAAGACTTGTTTTCTCCACGGATGGGTAATGCTTTTGCAGGCATWGCTTTTTGGGCACAGTAGCCAGGTATTTTTCACACTGTTTCATGATTTCAGTGAAACTTTAAAGCCTGGCAAAAGCATCTTTCTTTTCTTTTCTTTTCTTTTATTTTCTTTTCTTTTTTCTTTTTTTTTTCCTTTACAGATAGAGAGTGGTCAAATGCGGAGAGAGGATGGCATGAAATCAGTATAATCTCATTTATATTGTGAGCCATGTTGCTGTTCACCTGTCTTAAAAAAAAAAAAGAAAGAAAGAAAAGCCTAGTGTCTTCTAAATACTTGGTGAAGGAGCAGGTGTTTCTCATGGCCCAGCTGTTTTCAGTAGTTTTGTTTTAAAACTTGTTATTAAACTGGCTGAATGACTGATTTTTGGTTGGAGATGCCCTCTGCAAAGAATTCTCTCCTAATGTTGCAATTCATTTTTCCAGATGTCGGTAATTAAAGTGCAGTAAACTTTCCTTTCGTGTGGTCTCRTGGCAGATAAAAAGTCTCAGAAGATTCGAGATTACTTGTTCATTTTGGCACTCCAGCTGTAAGGCATGGCCTGATCTTTTCCAAGTACAACTTGCAACAATAAAAAAAAAAAATCATCCTTTAGGCATCTCATTTTTTTTATTGATATTCTTTTCCCCAGTGTGTAAGTTTGAACCTTCTGCTTCTTTTTGAATATTAAGTAATATGTTATAATATATTAGGCAATATACTTCTAAAATTCAGTTTCTTTGGGGGAAATAAGGAGGTGAGTGACAAGAGATGTTCCCTAAACCCTGGGGTAGCGGGAGCCCCTCTACATTACAGCTCTGCTGTGTTCGCACAAGGCTGGGAAGGGAGCCCACCCCTACAAGGCTGTTTGAAAATTAGGGTTTGCTGGCTCTAGTTTGGCAGCGTTGCGAGACGCTGATAGCGGGGAGCTAGCTGATCAGATAGGCTGAAGGTTTTGCAGAGGAAGGGTGTGTATGAATGCATACTTTAGAGAGTTGCATCATAAGGATCATGAACGCTCACTGTCGTATTTCCTTACTGGCAGAGAATAAAACCAGAATCTTTCTGCTCAAAAAAGAGAAAAAGAAATCATATTCTTTGGAATACTATCTTCATCTGCGCTGGGAAAGCAAACTCGCTTAGCATCAAAGCATAATCTAAACGATCAAGACTTGAGACAGCCTTTCGGATGTATCTGAAAAGTGGCCTGGTCTAGAAACTGCAAGTTTTGATCATTTGTCCACAGCAAAAGCCAGGTAAGTAAGGCTTGTGCTACTATTTCAGGACTTCTGAACTGTATTACAACAGTAAGTGGAAGGCAGCTGGGCTGGGACCCTTATAGMTGTAGGTCATGTAAATATGTGACAAAAACAGAAGTCCCAAAAGGTTGTTCCCTATAAGCTTCTCATGTCCTCCTGGCTGCTAGCTACATGGTTAAACTTGGCACATCTTACAAACTTCAGAAGCTCAGCCGTGGGGACGGGGAAGGTAAGCCTCCTTGGACAGCTGTGCCACTTCACAGTGTGCTCAGTCTGCAGCTTTTGCTTTTAAAGGTGTGGGAAGAGGCTTTTCCTGATGTGAAACTTGTTTTTGTTTTTTTAAGGCTCACAATCTCCAGGACTGAGTCCCTTGGGTGTTTTCTTTTCTGGTTGGTTTGTTTTTCTGTTTTGAGCTTTGGGGCAGGTCTGTCCCGTGACTCTGATTCACAGCTCTGCCCCACTGGCACTGCCTGAAGAGCAGGTTAATGTTGAAGTTTTTACAGCACCTCCTTGAACTCTGACTATCAACTAAATGTTGCAGACGAGGCAGGAAACTGAGAAGCTGCCTGGGGAGCGAAATGCTCTCCTGTGCCTGTTATCCAGCTTACTTCGAAGTGCTTTGAGAGCTGTCCTGTGACATCACGTTTTATTTTAAGTGTTTGGAGTTATGTCATAAAATGCTGTGAGCATCGCTTTTCCCACCAGACAGGCCTCATTGCACCCTGACTCGTAGATCCATTGCATTCAGATGACTCCTAAGCTTATGACTCACCAAATTTCTTCTGAAGTCCTGGCAGATGCAGAGGTTGCAGTGAAATCTCATTGCTGAACTGCCTGCTCTGTGTATGAGAGAGCACATATCTTGCAAAGCTTTAAAACTATGTTCAACTTCTGGATTGGRTGTGGGCAGATCTCTTGGTTGCTTTTTGAGTGCTTTTAGGGCATTATGCGGCAGGCCTAGTGAGTAACTCTTGAGAGCTAGATGGCTGACACAGAAAAACGTTCTTTTTTAAAGAGCAAAACAGCATGTTTAAACAAACAAAACCAAAAAATAAAACCCTGCAGCAGTCTGAGGCCAATTCTTGTGTTTTGTTGGTTTTGGTTTTGCTTCTTTTTAGATTAAACCAGTTCTGCAACCTTTCAATAGGAGGAGGGAGCACTTCCCAATCTGCAACCCATCCTGTGCATGAATACATTCGGTGGCAGTATCTCATGGAGCGTGGTCACTATGGGCGATGGTGTCTAAGGCTAGAGGTTGCCCTCTGGGGTAGACAGGACGCAGGAGCATCTTGCTGGTCTTCCAGAACTGGGTATCTACAGGCCCTGGTTAGATGTTCCAGGCATCTGYGGTGGGCAGACCTGCGTGCCAAAAGGCACGCTGCAAACCTGTGGTTGCACTTAAACTGTGGAGATGCACGCGTTGGCTATATGAGACGGCACGTGGGAGGAGGCATCCTTAGATGTGGCAAAGGAAGCAATTCTTTGTGCTCTCTTCCTCAAGAAGTTTGTTTTCAGACATCTTAGAGCCATAGGATTTGGGAAATCCAGTTTTACTATTGAAAAGGAGAGCTTTGATGTTTGAAAATGCCCTTTAGAAACTGAAAGCCTTTAGTTTGCTATCTAGTGACACTTGCAGAATCATGATTAGAAGATATAGCACCTGCAATCCCAARTTAGCTGTAACTAATTTACAAAGGCAAACTTGATAGCCTTGCTCCTGGGTGTTAAACAGCAATTGGGTTTTTGACCCTCTGCGCACAAAATTTTATGGATTACTAGCTAATTTTTTTAAAGAAGGTGMTCATGTACAGATGAGTGGGTTATGTTGACTGTGGAACTTGGTTATCTCCTGGTGTTACTGTAGTGAGGCATCAAAACATAGTTACTGTAATCAGGGAAATGGATTAGTCGGCGGGGAGTGAGGTGAACAGACTTCGCCCCTGGCAGCCTTGCCAGGAGCTGAGTTTTCTTTGGGGAGATGTTCCRGGGAAGCCAATCTATGCAAAAGCCAGTGGGCAGGAGCTGCACCCAAAGAAGATGGAGATGCTTCTAGTTGCGGTTTGCTCTGCATTCAGTCAAAGCATCAAAATTGCTCCGAGGGTTTACATCAGTTTAAGTATTTATCATGTAAACAGTCCGAGAGGAGCAACAGTCTGAACCTAACAATTTTCCGTTACTGCAATCCTCCTTCCACCTTAACCTTTCCTGCTGTCGTCTTTCTTATCTTGATTCTGGCTCTTCTCTTGGTGGCTTTGATGGAGTTATCTGGCTGGCTACAGTTTCCCTGCCTGAGAGAAGTAATGGTCTTACAGGGTCGCAAAGTCCAAGTATGCAGAACAGAGCTGGGGAACCATTTAGCTCCTTGTCCTTTCCATGTTCCTGTTGGGCAGGCAGTCTTCTGGATGGAGARCAGGAGTAGTCCAGCCTGATCGGTGCAGTCTTGGGCTGTTTAGTCATTTTGGGGTGTTTGGAAAACCCCTGTTGCTCTTTGCATGGTATAAACTGGGTCATGGTTTTTTGCTCTAAAGGTTGAAGCCTGGTAAGGTGGATACTATGTGGGCACGTTTTGCATGGACCAYGTAGCTGGCAGGATCCTACGCAAGCGCTGAGGTCTGTGCCTTGGAACGGCGARTAGGCGCTAGCCGCTCTACGAGGAAGCGGCTCACCCCTCTGCACATGTTTGCGAGTTTTGGAGCCCTAGTGCATAACTCATTCTTCTGAGCCAACTTTCCAGAAACAGGGTTTGTTTTTCTTCAATTTGAGTAAGCTCTACAAACTCAACCATTTGTATCTTGGATCTGCTCAGAGGCTTAGGATACAAAACACTGCCTAAAAGGGACTTCTGATTTATTTGCTCTTGTCTAACTTCAGCAGCAGAGGAGACATCAATAATAAGCCCAGCGTCTCAGAGGCCCCCTTTTTTTTTTTTTTTTTTTAATGGGAACAAGGAATGCATCTCCAAGGAATGGGCTGAGAAGTCGTGGCCGCCTGGAACGAACAGTGCGTGGTTCGACGCAGCTGTTTGGTTCTTGATCCCGACTCTGAGTTTTGGGGCTTTCTGCTGTGACGTTGAGTTTGGACGCGGTGAGCTGTTGACAGTTGTGAGCGAAGTCTGCGTTTTGAGCTGAAGCCTTAAGGGAGCTGGGAAAGGGGCTGGCCTGGCTGTGCGCTGYGGTTGATGTTCAGCTGGGTATGAAATTGGAACTCGAGCGCGCTGCAGATGTTATCTTTGGATTTCAGTTTCTTCCTYGCTGACTGTAACTATGAAAATCTCTCTGCTTTTCCTGCGTGTTTACTGAATGACATGAGTCAGTTAAATATTAAAGCAGTGAGTTCAGGCTCCACCCTGGGATGGACCCCGACAAGGAAATGCCAAACAACTTGTAATAGAAAACCACGCGTTTCCTGATGGGCTGCCGGGCGGCGATTCCCCTTCAGCCCCGAGTCGGGCTGCCGGGGCGAGGACGCGGCGCTGCCTGCGCCCGTCAGACGCGCGGCACGAAAAGCCTCAGTGTAAATACTCCCGGGATGCAGGGAGCGAGGGCAGTTTTCTTCCAAGACGCAAACGGACCTTTTTCCTCTAAAAAACAAACAACATTTTGGCTGAACAAATGGAACTGAGCTTTTTATTAAAAGCATATACCTCCCCTTGTCTGCTTCAGTAAGGGGCTTTGAAACTTGAAAGAACTCCTTTGCTTGCAAAATAGCTGACTTAAGTCATTCCAATAGCATTTATCATCTTACTTTTTGCTCCTTGGTATTGGAGAGCTTGGAGCTTTCTTTCTTTTTTTTTTTTCTTCTTTTTTGAAGGAAAGTATTAAGAAAAGTGGTTCAAACCCTGCATGCTTTTTGCCCAGATGGAGAGCTAGGCTGAGCCTCTCAAGCTCGTGCTAAAGTTGATGGAAAGATTCCCGTTTATCTTGGTGGGAACTGCCCTGCCCGCAAGCTYGAGCCGATTCCTGCTCAGACGCACAGGAAGGCTGGAGAGTCGGTTATCAAAAGCAGCTTTAATAAACTGGCAAGCGAGAAAATGATTCAGGGACTTTTAAAGGGCCTTAGGAACATCTTCTCGCAGTGCGGGCTCGAAGGCGGCGCGCGGGGTCGAGGCGCCCGCAAAGCGCCGTCCCCCCTCCGAGGTGTTCGCCGCGAAAGGAGCCTTTCTGACAGAGGAGGCTTTCGGTTGTGCGAGTCTTGCTTAATTTTCAGGCCGCGAAAGAGYGCTGATCCTTAGCCAAAAGAAGTGTTTTCGGGGGCTTCAACGATCACGTTCTCACTCTGGATTTTTTTTCCCCCTCCTTCTGTGGTCTGGCCAAGCCTCCAGCTAGGAACAAGCCCTGATTTCCTTTAGCTATTTTAGTTTGACTCAGGCTTCGCCGAGCCTGATGAAAGCGCAGTTCCGTGGGAACGTCTGACTCCTGTTGTGCAGCGGTGGCGAAACGAAAGCGCTTCCTGAGATGAGATGGCCAAGGTTTGTTTGTGTGCATCTACCGCCAGGAGACGGAGATTGAGCGTTTCCCCCCGCGCGCGCCCCCGTCTCTCCTGGATTAAACAAACCTAATTCTTTCAATATTTCTTCTTGGGTAAGTGCGGGGTTCCCCCCCCCCCCCAGACCTTTTACGCTTTTCATTGCTTTCATTTTAGCTTCTTTTATGGGCCTGTTTCTTTCTTGAAATCCAGCCACCAGAATGAGACGCTGGTCCAGCTATGACCCTCGCAGCCCTGGTGCGCAGGGACTGCCGTGAGTCTCTGCAGTCCTGTTTACAGACACGAGGATTTTGGGCTTTTCCAACAGCGTGATGTTGTTGGCTTGCGGTCAGGTGGTTACGAATTGTAACCGCAGCTCTTTATTTCTGCGCGGCCACCTCTTAGGGACTAGGGCGAGGGAAACTGCTGAAAATGGGATTTTCCCGAAGCTGCAAAACCCTTCTGTCTTGAGGGTTGAGATGAGTCCTGCTGGGGAAGAACGCGGCAGCRTGGGGCAGAAAGCTCCGCCACGTGCCTGCGCCCCGGTGCTCGTCCAGCGTCGCTTTGGGGCTTTTTCTGCGTCTGCTGCCCGATTCTTGAACTTGCTGCTTGTCCCACGTGCTGGGTAAATCCCGGGGGCGTTGACAGCGTGATGCTGTGCCTTGCTATGTGCGCGTGGCTAAAGGTGGTTATCAAAATCACGCTTGGCCTCAAGCGTTGAAAGGGGAAGGGAGGAGAYCTGGGCCCTCCTGCCCTCTTGGGGAAGCTCTCAGAAGTTTTACAACGCTTTTGAGTGCTGAATACCTGCACGTTCGCTGTTGGGACGTAGCACGCGGGCTGCGGAAGCGAAAGTGCGGGCGTTTCCATAAAGAAATTAAAAAAGGGAAAATCAAAGGGCAGGGRAGCCCTTGCGGGTTTGGTGGTTCGGTGAACAGGCGTTGAAGAGCTTGGAAAGCCCCTGAACGTAACGCGCTTGAGGATGGTCGAGTGCGGTGCGCAGRCGAAACTTTGCAGCTTTTACAAAGGACACGGGGGAGCGTTTTCAGTACCGCTCTAGCCAAACTGCAGTGGGTCCCCGGAGCTTCTGGGTGCCTTCCCCTCCTCTGCGCCAGCGAGTGCGGTTTGAAAGGCTTTAACCTGAGTTAAAGGGTGGCTACCGTGAGTTCTCCCTGGGAAAGGCAAATTTGCAATTCTAACACTAACTTATGTAAGTAGGACACTTTGAGTCTTACTTTTATATTTTATGAGGCTGCCTTAACATATTAAAAGGGACAGAAGACTAGTAAAAGTAGAGATTTTTTGGCRGGGGGAGCTCCTAGGTGTGCATATGGTAGCGAGGGCACTGCCAGCCCGCGCGTGGGTCCCGGAGGAGGGCGGCGAGGGGGCAGTCCGGGGTGCCAGGCGTTCACCTCCRTGCCGTTCCCGTTCCCCGCAGGTCTCCGTGCTGCCAGCGCCGATCCCCAAGGCGGAGGCCCAGAGCTGCCATGACGACAGGCGACTGCTGCCACCTCCCCGGCTCCTTGTGCGACTGCCCGGGAAGCGCCGCCCTGTCCAAGTCGGTGGAGGACTCCGACATCGGGCGCCCGCAGTACGTCACTCAGGTCACCGCGAAGGACGGCCGGCTCCTCTCGACGGTGATCAAGGCGCTGGGTGCGCAGAGGTAAGGCAGGGCCGCCTGCTGCTTCCGAGAAGGGGCTTGTGCTGATTGCGTCCGTTTTTCCCTTTTTTTGTGGCTCTTAAGCGCTGCAGGAGACAACAAGGTCTCGTTTGTGAAGGTGCTTCCCAGGAGGCTAATATTGAGGGCGATCCCTCGTTAGCCAGATGCTGTCCAGCCCTGCGCTGGCTGCGCGGGAGCTGCTGCCGGTCGGATGGGTCGGCGCATTTGCGGAATCCCGTCGGACCTGTGGCTGCTCCAGCGTGTAGAGCAGAGGTGGCCCCGCAGGCCTCCGCCGAGTCCTCGCTGAGCAGTAGCAAAGGCGGGACACGACGCCAGCCGGGGCAGCACGCTGTTTATGGAGCTTATTTATGGGCTGAAGATGGAGTAAATCCCCCTGTGCCAAGATCTTCTTGGACTAAAGGCCTGGTGTAGGTTTTGCAGCCTCAGGAAGAGGAGGGTGTTTGGGTTGCAAAAACCACAGCATCCAGCTATCTTTAGAGCGGACGTGTGGCAGCTTTGCTTGCTTGCACCCTTCCYGGCATGACTTCTCATCCTGTATATTGAGCAGTGTCCGGAGCAGAGGCTGCCTGGCACTGCTCTTCAGCTCAGCTATTGAGACCAGTCAAATTTTGGGTTCAAATCCTGTCTCAACAGCTGTTTTTCTTTTTTCAGTGAAGCAGGCTGAACATTGATGAGGTGTGAAAGCTGCGAGTGTAAATGTGGGGGAGGAAAGCAGAAAGGCTAGATGAGAACTGAGGCAAAAGTAATTGCTATGTCTAGCAAATCTGGAGCAGGGAGATAAAAATATGAAGGGAGGTCAGCTTGCTCTATAACGACAGACAGGGCTGGGTAGAGAGTTGTGCATGCCCTTAAAACCAGTCAAGGTGGGAAAATCAGGTGGGGAAATGGCCTGGGAATACAGGTGAAAAGACAGGATTCCTAGTGTTCAGCTCCTGTATTTTCACTCTTTTTTTTTTCAGCTATTTCAAGTCTCTTCCTTGTCACAAGTACTTAACGAAGCGAAGCCAGACGGAGCCATGTGATTTGGCTCRTTTCTGGCCTGCCCAAAATGACAGTGAGCCTAGCAGAACCACGTGAAATGCCCAAGTGCAAGCATTTGTCACAGATTAATTATTGGAAATGCATGAAACAAAAGAGAAGTTGGAATCCAAGTAGGAAGGTAGAAGGCACCACGCTTTAATATAAACTGCCGCAGCAGCTGACAACAAAACCTTACAAATGAAACAACTCCAGGAGCAGTGCGACTGTACTGAAAGGTTGGATTAGTGAGACAGTCGTTGCAGCAAGCTGGAAAAGTGTGTCGAAGGCTGTATTGTGTGGGGGTGTGATCAGATCCCCTTCCCCCTCCGGTCAGGAGGGAAGGAGTAACGGAGTCTGATATGAATTTTTTTTCTCGCCATGTCAGCAAATTTTTTCCTTCTGGATTGTTTATTGGTAGCCAAGGTTATATTAATGCACTGGAAATATGAAACTTCTCAAACAGGAAGAGAGCAGATAAAATATCTTACAGATGCATTTCTYGGGAAATAACAGATGCATGAGAGCATTTGAGGCTTGGGGGGTTTTTTGGTCTGTCTCTGTCGCTGAGGCCGTGTGAGTGGACTGTAATTTTGTCACTCTAATACAGCACTGAGCTTTACTGCGATAAAGATTGCAGAATCATCCAGTAATTCAATCTGGAAAGGACCTTTGGAAATCATCCGGTCGGGTCCCTTCTCAAAAGCAAGGCTGGTTTCAAAGTTAGATCAGGTTGCTCAGAGCTTTGTCCAGTGCAATTTTCAGCCGCTCCAAGGACAAAGATCCCACCACCTCTCCAGACCCCTGTTGTCAGGGGAGACCACCCCTGCTAAGTAGTCCCTTAAATAAAAGACGTGTGACAATTTGGAGAGAGCAAGGGTCAGTGGCTCCCCAGGAGCGGTGTTTGGCAGGGAGAGGGGGACGGTGCAGTGGATGGGCACAGTGCTAGCTGAGACCCTGGTCCACGTACAGGAGTTAAGGGTTGYGCTCTCCTGCTTTGCTCAGGGCTGTATCCTCTGGAAGACATAATCGCTCAGCTGGCCAGGAGAGGGGAGGAGGTATAGGGGGTGCACGCGTGCGCTTCCATCGCTGCTGCTGATTCGGTACGTCCTGGGTTTCCTCTTCCCGCTGACCGTGCATCACAGCGCTGTGCTCCTGCAGAACGTGTCTCACGTCCACCGAACCAAGCTCTGCTACAGGGTGTCTCCACGCGCAGGGGCCCTGTCAACAGTTTCGCTTCGCTTCACTACCAAAAGTACCCAGCTCAGTACAGCACTGAACTCAGGCTTTGCAAGGGGCCGGAAGCTGCTGCCTTTGCTCTGCACGTCGCTTCTCCCTAGTCCTTTGGATCCCCCAGCTTTAATTATCTAAAGCTAAGTCTGATTGAGATGAAGCTCGTTAGGAATTGAGTTGAGAGTGGCAAAGATCTCCTACGTTGCACCTCCACAAGAGGAGGAGATCTCCCACTTTTCTGAGCTGCAGTGCACTTACTTGCTGGCTCTTCTCTTCCCTTCGTGGCCCACCGATGTTTTTTCCCAGGATGCTCCCTCCTGTTGGAGTGTGTTCTGGAGTCTGGTCTTGCTCAAGTGGTCTTGCTCTTGCCTTCTGTTATGTCTGGTTGTGCAAACTAATGAAAAGAATGTTGCTGATTTTGAGGATCCTGGCTGTGCTGTGTTGCAATCGCCCAAACTTCTTTTGCAGACTTTTGGTTTTTTTTGAGAGTCTCAGTCGAGTATGAACTGTGAGATGAGATCTGTGTGGCTTTTGTACTGTCAACAGCGTGTGGGCAAAGGTGATAGCTGATACAGCTCGCTTGGATTTCCAAAGGGCATCGAATAGGGTCGTTCAACAAAAGATTTTCTCCGAGCCCCCGAGCCCCAAATCTGTGAAACTATGGACATAAGAGGAAGAAATGTCTTGCTGGAAGACAAAAAGAAGTGAGATATGAGTGATGACTGTTTTTCACAGTTCAGGGAGGGTAGAACTGCAATCCACTCTCGTCCAGCATTTTGTTCCTAAATGGCCTTAATGAGAGGCAAATGCTGAGGGGATGTAGCGAATCCCTGAGTAGCAAAATTGGGCATCTAGAGCTGTTTGAGGTTCCCCAGGGAGTCCCAGGCATCATCAACATGGGGCTGGAAGATGTGGCAGGGGGCTTCCAGGAAACACGTGATTTTGGGGAACGGTAGCTGGAGGCCATCTGGGATGTCCTAGGGACCTAAGGTAATGCTAGATGCCTAGATTTAGCCAGCTGAATGCTATCGGAAGTAACTGGAGACTAAAATATGGGTACAGCTCAGCACGAGACGATGCACACAGAGAAACATAGTCCTGGATTTACATATATATTCATGGGTTCAGAAAAGGAAGATCTTGGGAATGTGGCAGTTCTGTGCAAATTCCAGCAGTGACCAAAAAGCAAATAAAATGCTAGAATTTAGGAAAAAAAACAGAAAACAAAATATAGTCACTATGGAAATCCCTGGTGTGGCCACATCTCAAAAACTCTGTGTAGTTCTGATCCCTGCAGCTCTAAAAGGATATTTTAGAAATGTAACAGGAGGAAGGAAGAGTAGTGAAGGTGGTTTCTGTGTAAGGTGTGACTGAATAGGCTAGGACTCTTCTGCTCGAAAAAGAGGCAGATGAGTAGGAGATGCTGGAGGTCTGTAAATCTGAGTGCCATGGAAAACAGTGTCTTTTCCAAGACGAGAACTAGGTGATACCAAAAGAAAAAGAAGAAAAAGAAAAAAAAAATTGGGTTTCAAGTGAAACAAACTTTGTGCAGGTATAGAAGGTCTTCACTGCAGGAGGACTTTGGGTGCTCGAAGTTCACGTGGGTGCAACAAAATGACTTTAGTTTGTGATGGAAATTTGTTTCATGAACATCTGCTGATAGTCCACAATTGAGGGTGTCAAATACAGGCATGAGAGAACATCTTGGGAACAAATGGGTGGCTTGAATTACTTACAGACCTGTTACTTGGAAGGTTGCAAGTCCCTGGAAGCACTGATACTTAACCTTGCAAAGTATTTCTGGCTCTGTGAGGTCCCAAGAGAGCAGATCTTGAGCGTAATGGAAGAGGTTTGATTCTGTAGGTGAAGTTTCTAGCCGAGGAGGAGTGAGAGGTAGTTGTTGCAGTGCTGTCTGAGGCCAGCCGGGTACAGCCCCGAATCCTGCAGAATGGTTGTCTGTCTGACGGTGTGCGAACAGGATACTGAGGGGGTTGCTGCGCCGCGATGGACAGGGGCTTAGTACGCCAGGAACTTTGTTTCAGTGGTTTCTTCTCATTAAATGTGTAGAGTCCTTGCAGACATTGGCTCCTAGAGTACCTCTATGTTATGTTAATGTAGTTTTGGCTTTAGATGTTGTTGTTCCTTGTGTGGTTACTGCTAAACCCGGGATGCACAGCAGAGATGGAGAGGAGGTGGGTAGGTGATCTGCTAACCGTGACTTTGTGAACTGCTGCAGTGGCTCCAGGCGGCTGGGGACACGCGATGTTCGCTGTGGCCGACGTGGGTCATCGGAGTTCGCCTTGGGCCTCGGTTTGCGTCAGCACCGCGGGGCTGGTTTCTGGTTCAGCGTCAGGCTCTCTGCCCACCTTTAGCAGAGCTGGAGGCTGCAGGACGTGCGCGCAGCAGCCCCTTCTGCCACTGCCCTGCGTCGGGCAGGGCTGCGGCACAGGCTGGCGTCCCTGCTTCCCTGGGAGCTGCAGCGCTCATCGACACAGCTTCCAGGTGCTCCTGACCTGACGTGTCCCAGGCACCTTCACAGTCCCCCGAGACCCACTTCGTGTCACAGCAGGCTGCTTGGTAGAGCCCCTGGGCGCGTGGCACGCTGTGCTGGGGGCTGCCTGCTCTGTGCGCGCCGTTCTGGGGCTTGGTGGCATCAGACCCTCTTCTCTGGATGGAGCTGCATCGTTCTGACTGTGATTTCGTTCTGTTTGTCTGCCTCTTTAGTGATGGTCCCATCTGTCGAATCTGTCATGAAGGTGGAAATGGGGAGGGACTGCTTTCCCCGTGTGACTGCACAGGAACACTGGGCACCGTGCACAAGAGCTGCCTGGAAAAATGGTTATCCTCCTCCAACACAAGTTACTGTGAGCTCTGCCACACAGAATTTGTTGTAGAGAGAAGACCAAGGCCTTTGACGGAGGTACTGCTTTCTTCCTGCTTCGCTTTTATTTCCTACTATTTAACAAAAAATGATTGATTTGCCCTACTGTTCTTGTGGTTCCTGCTGTCTTCTCCTTGCATTACTTTAACACTTGCAAGGAAAGATTTATGTAGAGAGGCTAAAGTGATGTAGTTGGAAAAATGCAATGGCAGTGCTCGGGCAAAAATTATCTGTGAACTCTCCATGTGCTACCTACCAACTGCAGGCTGTAGAACTACAGTAAGGAAAAGCATTGCATGCCTACAGACATATTTTAATGCCCAAGCAGCCAAACACAGAGGTCACGCGCAACCTTCTGAAATGCAAAGCTCTTGGAAATAGGATTCCTTTTTCCTGTTAATCTTATCTCAGTGTTACATTAGTGTAGCTTTCTTGCACATGACTTCCTTGCCGTGTTTTGCTCTGAAAAGTGAAATGTGGCCACTGCTGATACTGCTCTTAGGGACCTGTCCTCTGTTGAGTAGTCCTGATGTGCGCTTGTAACATTTGAGTTCAGTTCCTTGCATCTTCCCGTCAGATTTCTGCACAGGTTTATAAACACGCTGGTAAACATCTAGACCTTACACGGTGATCCTTCAGAGGATTCAGCTGTTTGTCCCCAAAGAGGAGCAAGTTAATCGTCCAGAAGCAGAATCCGTCTAAATAAGCCTGAGTTGTGTTGGCAGGGGAGTAGGTGATGGTGACATGGCTGGGGTTTTTGGCTGTGCTGCAGAACCACGTAGATGGATGATGCTCATGTGCCTGAGGTCCGACCTGGCAAAGCCCTTGCTGCCTGCGTCCCGTTCAGATCCCTTTCCCTGCCTGAGAAACTGCAGGCAGGCTCCTCCCTGTGTCATCTTGCTTCTAGGTTGGGCTAGGTTTGTTAGATACAACGTGCAACTGCCGAGAAGTCACAGCTGGGAGGTGGGGATTTACAGCTAACAATTTTGTATGCCCCACCGGTACTGTAGACATCCGCGGTGAGAGAAATGGGGAGGCATCATCTGAAGCTACCACTATAAATACTCCGCTTTGCTTGTACCTCTACAGAATTTGTCACCTCATCTTGTGTTGCTGTTTGGATGTGGCACTTAGCTCTACATTTGGTTTCAGAAGTTGGGTTTTTTTTTTTTTTTTTTGCTTTGTTTCAAACTATTACAAAGCAGTGCTGCTGCATCGTGGCCCAGGAGGCTGCAGAAGGTGGTCTGTGAAATGATTCTTTACAAACTCGTATTATTTCTCAGGTAGGGATTTATCGTGGTATTAGAGGTGTGTGGGGAGTTAATTCTGGTTTGTAACTGTGACTGGTCATAGCCTACTCTACATACCAGATTACACAGCCCACTACGTAGCCCACACCAGATTAAAATTGAGATGCAGTTGCAATTATAAGCTGTTTATCCCAGCTCTGTTCCCATTCCCATCAACTCCCGAGGCCACTTCCTTTCTCATCCCAGCTTTCTCAGGAAATGATACCAGCCTCCTCCTCCTTCCTGCAGTCCCCAGCTCTCCTTCCTGCACTGTTATCTCCTTCAGGTTCCCAGAGAGTCCTGGAGGGAAAAGAGTCCTCCAACTGGAGAAGCATTTGATCATCAGTTTGGAAAACTGATCTTGAAATTTAATGATCATTTAATTTAAAACCAATTATCATTGGCTTGACAGCACCAGATAGGAGATGGCCTTAGACTTCAGTGCTAAGTTGAATCATGTAGTTAGAACTGCAATTCGTAAAACTGCATTTACGTCAGCGGTTAATGTGGTCTGAGTCTTATCACTTTTCCCCCAGCTGCTAAAACAGATATAAAATGTCGCTTTGACCAGAGCCTTTCAAATGGGTGTTCCAGAGGTTGAAAACCACTGCTTTAAAACGCTTGGGGAGGGCTGTATCTTAGCTTTGAGAACATGCTGCAGACATGCCCTGTAACACTGAGCTTGGTAAAGCTTGCGCAGGCCAAAATTTTGAGTGCAGGTTTCAGATGTTTTAGCTTAAGAGCTAATGAAGCATTCAGGCACAGAAACAAACATGGGGAAGGGCTTGTCATCAGAGCTCACAGATGCTGTAGCACTTCGTAACAAGAAGTGGCTTAGGAAACAGGATGCTTGAGCAAAGGCTGAAAGACTGGTGTATCTTGGAGTAGTTTCTCCTGTGACACTGAGGTCTGTGCTTCCAGCAGGAGAGAGAAGCTGTTGCTGTGACAGTGCTGACAGCAAAGTCGTGGGTCCTCTGTGCACTTTGTTGTCCGTATTCCAGGATGGATGACTGAGCAACCCAGGATGATCAGCTATTAATTCCTGCTGAGATCTGTGAAGAACCCTCTGAAGTGGAGCCTGTAAGCGTGTGGTGGCCAACAAGAGATTTTGGCTGAAAGCACACGGCAGTGAGTGCTGAGATGATGGTCAGGCGGCGTTTAATGAACCTCAGACTGCGAGGGAAGTGCCACTGTGGTTACAGAGAGATAGAGACCCCGAAGCCATTAGTGGTGGCTGTCAAAGGCTTGGGGATATGAGTTATTCGTTGGCTCCTGGGTTTGTGAAGAGTTCGTGAGCGCAGCGAAGAAGGTTGTCTGCCTCACTCTGGTGTCTCTCTTGTCTTTTAGGAGAACAGCTTGCGTGAAGTCACGTGTTGCTGGTGCCTTGTAGGTTCGGAGGCTGGCTAAACCTCTGCTGAAGACGATTGCCAGCTTCCAGTGAGGGTGATTCCCTGCTGTAAAGCAGAGTCTAACGTGCGGCTTGCCGTCCTCACGTAGCTTTGGAGCGATTCCTGTGCCTGCCGTTTGTTGGCAGCAAGCGTTTGCTTGTTGGAAGCAAGCTGTAGCCCCATTTCAATCGTCCGGTGGTGGCAGCCTGCGCCTGCCGCTTCCCCACCATGCAGTGGGAGCACTGGGAGTCTGGTGTGGGTGAGTCTGGAGCGCGCACCGTGGAGAGTGCGCTAGGGCCAAGGCACGTGGACGGGCCAGGTCGCTACCTCGCAGCTCAGCTTGCCTGCACGTGCACTATATATCTGACCCTCCAGGAGTTGGGGGGGGCCCTGCTACAAGTGAAGGCTCACCTCGCTGGAAAGATCAGCTATTTTTGTTGCATAGTTTCCAGCACGCTGTAAAGCGCTCTGATCCCTACCAGGAGTATAGGGAAAGTGCCCTGGATTTCAGTTTCTCGTTTTCTTGTGAGTTATAACCACCCTGAGCCTCTGCGCTGCACAGATCTGTGCTCGTCAGAAGTAATGAACGTGAGCGTGAAACGTTTTCTTAGGCTTTTTATTCACTTAGAGGCGGGCTTACAAAACTGGGTCGCTTTCAGAAGCAGATCTCATTAGTGGAGGCTCTACCCTTAGCGCAAAGCCCTTCTGAAAGAGCTGATAACCACTTTGCCAGCTCACTTGCATTTCCCATTAATACCCTCTGTCTGCAGTCTGGTTTAATCTCATCCATGCCAGATTGGGCTGAAACTCTTCACCAGATACTTTCTGTGAAGTTTCAGCCCCAAATTGTTCAACCACTTCTGAGAATAGAACTAAGGAAGGAGATGCTGCATAGTCATTTAAAAATGACATGATTTCCTAAACTCTCTTATCTGAGAAATTCTCTGCTACTGTTTTACTTCATGGAGAGGGAGAGGCCATTTGGAAGATTTCAGGGAAGCGATCTTTGTGTGGGAACCTGCTGTTGAGTAGCTGTGATGAAAACCCACTGCTCACCAAGTGAAACTGGTTGCCACGTGGTAGCGAGCAGCTCCATAGTGCTGTAAGAGCCACAGTCCCTGGAGGGAGTGAGCGCTGCGATCCCACGGCCGCCCAGCAGACGCTTCCCGCGGAGCCTACTCCATCGCTAGGTCCTCGTGGTGGCCAGGTGGACATCCTGTGGCCTGGGTGTGGGCAGCTCGTAAGGCTACTGTAACCCTGAGCAGCGCTGGGTCCCGGGGCTGATGCAGGGGAATTGTCTGCGTGTTGGGACGAGGGGCTGGAAAACTGGAGAAAGAAACAGTCCTGGATTGACGGGCGAAGGAGAGACTTGGCTTGTTGGGCAGAGAGCTGGGAAGTCAAAATGGAAGTTAAGGAGCAGAGGAGAATAAACAACGTGGAGACTAGACCTGGGAGCCACGTGGGAGCATGCTTGGGGGCAATGGGGTTGATGAAAGGGTCTGTCCCGGGTGCGAAAGTGAACCCAGGTGTCCTAGCTCTCCTTTGCTGTCATGTAGCAACTGTGAATTATGTAATTCGCTGCCTGCTAATGCTGGTCCTCACGGGAGGAAGCGATCTGCTCTTGCTGTTTGCTCTGAGGAGACTGGCAGCTGCTTGTAGTGGCTTTGATGGTTCATGAGCAGCACAGCTGATCTCTAGGCACGGCATATTTGATGCTTCCAAAGTGAGAGCAGGTCATCAGCCCTGGGAAAAAAATAATTCTGTCTTACGTGTACATGAAGAACCTTCTGAAGGAGGGAGGCTGAGAACTGATGGACTGGAGGAATCATTTTGGCAAAGACTGTGGGGAGACTACATGGTTGAGTTGAAATGCTTCTATGGAAGCTGCAGGAAGATCTTGGAAGGCAGGAAATGCAATGATGAGAGTTCCCTTAATTCTTAGTTCTGCCCTCTTGTAGAGCTGCATCATGCCGTGGTCTCTAAGTGATCAGAGACTCCTATTTCCAGGATCAGCGCGGGGGTGAAGAGTGCACATTAGCTAGCTAACTTGGTTTTTCTCACCGTGTGTTTTGTGGCTGTGTGCTCTTCTGTCCCTGCTTGCAAGACAAAACTGTTCGTATCCTCGTGGGCTTCTCCAGCACCCTTAGTACTGTGCACTTCACAAACGGTGATTCAGTTCTGCAGCCTCCTTTGGGGATTGAAGATAGCAACCCTGTTCAGCATTGGTTATTTTTTTAATAGGACTGGATATTATTTTCTTTAAGCAGCCTTTTATTTATGTTGTGGTCTGTTCAATTTAAAAATAGCAGTAGTGTTTGCTGCCAGTGCGCCTGATCTCTGAACGAGGAGCGGGGGACTCGCTCGAGCTCTGAGCTGGCTCTGGCAGCCGCAGTCCGGCCCGTGGGTGTGGGGAGGACATCTCCGGCAGCGCAACGGCGTTTAGTTATTTTTTAGCTGTTTGAAGCTGTTTGAAAGCTGAAAAAGCACGAAAGGCTTTTGTTAACCATTAGGATGTGAATTTGATGGGACGAACGCTTTTTTGGGAACATGTTTTAATCACTGTTGGTGAAGACAGGGAGTTGCACTGAAGTCCCAGTGCCCAGCGAGGGTCTGTAGCTGTTGGCTGGGTGTGCGAGGAGTCTGTGCTGTGAAAGGACTGAGCAACTTCAGCTTGGCCCTTTGAAATGGCTTCCACCTCCAAGAGGGTTGTGGTTGGGGGCTGTCAAGCAAAGAATTTATTCCAGCAGAGAATGACATGGCCAAGATTGGAGAAGGACCAGCTTCCAGTAATTAATTTTGCTATGTTAATGTTAGTTGACTGTGTGTTTGTGTGTTTACATGGAAGTGATCTGAATGCTCGAGGCTTTAGCCAGCGTGGTTGACAAAGTCAAAAAGACCAAAATGCATCGTTGTATTATTTGGAAGACTTCAACAGTAGATGTTTAGAGGAGAACATTCAAACCCTAAGTCAAAGTGCGTACAGCTCTTCTGGAGCAGGTACTTCGTTCAGCTCGTTGGGACGTGCCTGCCTTTTTCTGACTCTACGAAAAGTCAAAGAAAGTGGGAATGATTTAGACCACCAGTTGCTAAGAGTATAAAATGAAGCAAAATGTATCCCGGCTCTTAGTCACCTTCTTTCCAGCTCAGCTCCTTTCTTTGGCCTGTGGCTTAGTCCATCATGACTTTGTTTTCTTTTTGCAAAGTGCTCTTCCCGCCAAAGCTGCTTTGTCCCCTAGGATTTCAGGGAGAGCTACATGGATTAAGACATTCGCTACTCGATCAGGTATTTCTAGACAGCATTACCAAAGGTGGTGCTGTGGCTCTGTTTCTACTGGCATGAGCCAGTGCCATTCCCTCTGCACGGTTCCGGTTCTTCTCCCAGGCTATGGAAATGGGAGAACTGGTCAGTTGGTGTGCCTTGTTCCCGAGCTCCCTCTGGCCCATTTGCCCTCTTTGTTCCCTCAGATTATTGGAGAAAGCATTTCCTTTCCATGGCCACGTTGGTCTGCGTACTTTGCTGACGTCCTGGCTGTGGCATTGACCATCTCCCGTCGGTCTTTTCCATTCATTAACTGCTTTCAAAGCCTTTTAACTTTTCCCCATTGATAGCATTCTCCTCTCTGAGTCTTTCTAAATGGGCTTAAGAGAAATGCCACCTCTAGCCCCTCCGTGACTCCTGCTGCAGGCCGTTCTGTCCGGTCACGAGCTGTCCCGCAGCAACCGCCGCTGGCTGCCCGTGCTGCGGGTCAGGGCTGATTTCCTGTGTCCTTTGGCCCAACGTCCCCACCCGAGAAGTGCTGCTTACTCAGACCTGGGTCTGACGTTGGGAAATGTCAGACGTTGTCGCGCCCAGCAGTTACGGCCTCTGTGCGGAAGCGGCCGGGCCTGGCAGATTGTGCAGGCGTCGGAGCGGCAGCTGTTTCATGCCAGCAACATGTCCACGTTAAAGAGGAAGGACCTGGTTTTGGCCACCCTTCGTTTAGATCCCAGGGAGAGGAGCAGAGTTACAGGGCTGGCTCTGACAGTGGACGAGCGTTGCTGGAGCTGAGTGCAGCGGACTCCGGCTTTGCTAAAATCCCCAGGGTGTCTAAACCAGGTACCCTGGGGGCAAAGGCTGGTGCGAGTTCTGCACGACCTGCTCGCAATGCGTCTGTAAGCGCTTAATACCTTTGCTAAAGCAAAAATCGTTGGAGCCAACTCACTGATTGCACAAATCTGTTTCTCTGGTGAGTTGGCTAAGGACTGCTTTGAATTGTCACCACTGGAGCAGTTTAACAACGCTCTTTGTTCCCAAATTTCTGTCACTGCACGCTGATGTTGGGATGGAGCCCCAAGAAAACCCTGCTTTCACGTCCTCAGTGCTGGTTCTCCTTGCAATATGTTTGTTAATGCATTTTATTTCAGATTGGCAGCTTTAGCAACATTTGTATGTCCTTATGCTTCTGCAAAACAGTCGCTTCCAAGCGTATTATGCCGTCCTGGAGACTGCCATGTTTTTTGCTCCTCTGTTTTTCTTTGTGCTCTATTACGCATTTTCGTTTGAAGATGCTTATTTTTTGCTGACTGCTAATGCTCTTGGCTCACTTAAGCTGGATATTTTATGTAGGTCAGTGGATTATTTTTTGGTCTGGTAAGGAAGATACAACTTCCAAACATGAGTGCTGTCCGCAACAAAATGCGTTTGAAACACACAGGCGCGTTTGCACGGCCGTTCGGACCACGCAGGAGTACAGGGCGCTTCCAGCAGGTCTGCTGCACGCGGTCTTTCCTGTAGCTAGTCTCCTGTAGCTGGTGGAGGTGCTGCTGGGACGTCTGCAGTGAAGTGAGGTGAGGTTTGCAGGGAGCGGTAGCGGTATTTTTATTAGTCCAGCATTGCCTCCGGATGCAGCGCCCGGTGCAGGAGCGGCCTCTGCCCCCGCTCCGCTTCGGAGGAGTGAGGGGTGTGACGAAAGCTCTCCCCACCCTTCCTCCAGCACTTATCTTTCTCACAGACGTTTTTTTGCTCTGCTTTCCTTGAACTCTGCTGCTTAACTCCCTGTCCCATTCTCTCCTCCATCTCCCCTGTGCTTTGCAATCCCCTTCCTCAGCTTGTCACCCTGATCTTTCTCCCTTTTCAAAGCTTATGTTAGACTAGTAAAAAAAAAAACAATTCATGCTCGGCTTCAGCAGAGTCCCATGTTCTCTCATTCTTTTTGCCCAGATTTCATCCTAGATCTTCTCATGATATTTCTCCAGATCCTCCTCTTTTCTCCAGATCTCAAAAACTTCTCAGTTTTTCTCTCTGCACTCCCCTGACACTGCCATGGTCTTTCTGGGCCCAAACCAGAAGTACTTCATCCCTGCCCTCCATTAGCACTACCCAGCACTGGTCTTTTCCTTACATCTCCATCCCTGTGGAGCATCGAGAGCGGCCGCAGCAGCCAGTTGTGCAGCGAGGAAACGAGGACGAGGAGGGGACGCGTCGTTCCGGCTGCGTTTGACTGCCCTGCGCGGAGGGCAGGGGACATTCCTAGTCTTCAGCTTCCTGAACTCCAAGTGCTCCATTGGAAAACATCCCTCCCTGCCTTGGGAAAGGAAAGGAAACAGGATAACGCTGCTGGGGCTGCCCCGGTAGCTCGGTGGCCTGCAGGGAGGTTTCGGTGGGGTTTCATGGTGGCCGCCCAGGGAAGGGATGCGACAGTTCCTCTTCTGTGTGTTTTTGATTCAACGCTTTTCTCAGGGCAGGGACAATGCTGTGAACCAAGGTTATGTTTTTCTTTCTGGCTTACGTAGCCACACGCCAGGTCAGTGACGAGAGGAAATTCAACGGGCGCCTGTGCAGCTACAGGACAACTGTTTGGTGGGTTGAAAGGACGAGGGAAGTTTTGTACATCGCTGTCTTTCCACAGCCAGGTGCTCTTGTCATCATTGCTCATGTCATCCCCGGGGGGGTGCAGCACCCACCACGGGCTGCTGTGAGCCCACCCAAGGGAGCCGCTCGAGGTGGCGCGCGGTTGCAGCGGCCAACGGCGCGGGCGTTTCACAGCAGCGGTGCAGGAGGGTGCCCTGCCGTGGGTCACGGAAACAAGCTCCCTTCCACAACCCTGCTGAGCCAAGTGAGAGAGAACAGCTGGAAAAGCCCCAGGATTGTGCCAGAGGAGAAAAAAATATTCGGTACCTGGAACAACTTCTTGCCACAAAAGCGGAGAGAGGTTGTTCCCAGCGGAGTGGTCTGGGAGGCAGCTCGTGGCTGACGCGGGCAGAGAGCAGCCAGCTCTGCCCCCCTCCCTTTGGACTTGCACTCGCTTGCGGCACGGGAGCAACTGTTTTTGGACTTGGCCTGGAAGACGACCAAGTTGTGCTTTTGTTGCTTTCCCATGTTTACTTGACAATTTTCCCTACAAAAATTGTTTAATCTGACTGACCACTTTTGGATTGTTTGCAAGGTTTATTTTAAGTCCCGTGTGCATTAATCCGCTGCTGTGCCAAAACTCCTGTGCCCTTAGGGTGGCTTATTGTGTTCTCTCTTTTTTTACTGTGTCTGCGCATATTGGCAAAGTAAATCAGCTACTTCAAAAGGAAATTAATTTGCTTCCTGCCTTTACGTGGTTGGCTCCTGTCTTGGGGAGAAGAGGGTGTTTCAAAGGTCGTGAGGCATATAAATAGAATAAGATGCAGTAAAATATTTAACTGCCCTCAATCCCTAAGGTTCTTATTATACAGGGGTCAAAAGTGACCTAAACTGCCCTTGTTTATGGAGATGGGATGCTCTGGGATTGCTGCTAGAGGGTGATTGGTCCAGGTCTAGGTAGTTTAGCATCCACCTGAGTGCTGTGTAGCCAGCGCAGGCTGGTGGAAGCCCTTTGCTGGGGAAAGCCAGGCATGTGCTGGGACGTGGGGCGAACAAGAGGGCCGCTGACGAGCGGCGTTAGTTGGGCAGATGAGCTGCCATCCACCCTCGCTTCCTCCCGGAGTTGCTCGGGCCTCTGTGTGTGGTCTGTATCCTCCCTGCGCAGCTCGTTGCCCACGAATCTTGTCTGCAAAGCCACGCAGAGGGTGACTTGCAGGTCTGCTGCCCCGCTCCTGGCTCCTCTCGTCCAAACCATGGTTGTGGCTGCTCTGAAATTTCCTTGTGGCTGTCTGATTATAAAGTCATGCTCAGAACGACTTTAAAAATGCTTTTTACTTGCTGCTTTTTATTGTGGGAACACTACACAGGCCCTAGATCTGTGCTCTTCAGCTC
Source organism: Rhea americana (assembly GCF_003343005.1). Taxonomy (NCBI): domain Eukaryota; kingdom Metazoa; phylum Chordata; class Aves; order Rheiformes; family Rheidae; genus Rhea; species Rhea americana. Next base: position 624,816 of record NW_028186399.1, on the reverse strand, counting down.
ACAGCTTGCTCTCTAGCTTTGCTCCTTCATGCTCTGTCTGGGTCTTTCAGATGCATCAGGTCATGTCTCTAAAATACAGCCTTGCCTAGGAGTCCTCCCAGCTGAAATTCTTGGCCTGACTCTTATCTGTTGTTGCAGCGTCCTCTCCTCTGGCCTTGTCCAGCTCCGTATCCCACCGCAGGTGTCCGGAGAGCAAGCTGCTGTCGCGGATCTGACGCCGCAGCCACGTTGCTGTTCCTTGCCCAAACTCACCGTCGTCTTCTCCTAACCAGCTCACATGAGTTATTTGTCTATACTTCACAGCCTGTCTTCACCCTTCTGCTATGTCTTGCTGTATGTCCCTGATGCTAAACTCTCCCCTTCGTTAAATCAGCACAAAATTGCATACGTCCTTTCAGGCTCCCTCTTCAGGCCAACTTTTTTTCTGCTTATCTTTCTGGCCAGCCACACGCTCAGGTTGCTGCTGCTCTGTTTTGGCTGGTGCTGTCTCATTTACTTCTTGCTTGTCTACTCCCAGCACTTCTCTATTGCTTTCTTTTTACTCTGTGATTTCTCATGTAGGGAAGGGACTTTGTGTTCCGAGTTGCTAATTGGTCCCTGTTAACGCTGCCTATTTGAAAGCAGGCAGCCCCAAATTTACTCCCGGTTGGGGAGATCAGGTCAGAGGTCTCCTGGCCCATGCATTTAGGTAACTTAGGACTTCAAAAAGAAGGGTCCAGGGCAGGACATGTTCTGGCTGAAGTCAGAGCTGCAGCCCCTGTGGTGGCACTGGTCACCCTGTGGGCTGGCTCACAGCTGAGGACCCGCCGTAGCACTGATGTTCCTGAGGGTCTGGAAGAAGGTATGGGCGGTGCGCTGGCGCTGCGCTCACTCCAGAGGTTTCCCTGCTGTCAGTGGGATGCGGGACTGGTTCTCTAGGGAACGCATCTGTGGCCTGTGCAGCAGCATATGGCTGAAGAGCCCATTGCCAAAGTAGCCCTCTCTGGAATGGCACCCTTGAGACCTCTGGGTGCCCCAGGCTGGTGTGGCTCTGTACATTAGGCGGTGAGGTTGTGTTGTCACCAAGGGCCCTACTCGGAAGGGGTCCTCAGTGTAGCTCTGTGCCCTGGTGGACATGCCCGCCTGGCCTGGGTTCTCCTGCAATCATTCCCTTCCCTACTGGGACTGTACCTCTTAGATATGTTCTCCTTTTTTTTTTTTTTT
>NW_028186399.1:606869-623528 GCF_003343005.1 Rhea americana | reverse complement strand
TGAATAAAAGATCCTAAACAGGCCCAGAAGCCCTGATACACGAAATAGGGAAGGATCCAGCAGCCCAGCATATACAACTCCCGGTAGAAATGCACTGTAGCAACTCCGTGGAACTGGTAGGAACCAGAGCTGCTTGTTTTCCTACAGAAAGAAACGAAAGGTTGAAAATAGCATAATCCCAGGAAAAGCAGAACAATCGCTGTTGTCAAAGTTAAGTGCCTAAAGTAAAAATGAACCAACATTGGAAGCAGACGAGAATTTTTAAAAGAAGCGGATGTTTAGAGGTTGCTGTCTGTGGAGGGGAAGGGAAACCTGTCTGCAACAGACCCACATTTGTTCTGCAGCCTGCTAATTTGCGAGTGCTGCAGGGAAGAAGCACTTGCAAAGCTTCCTGGTAACGCAGAGCAAAGGTGCATAACCTCTACTGTGATGGATCATTTAATGCATGGGATGAAAGCAAGCGATCCTGGAAGTGAGGTGGGGGACACACCAGAATCAGCTCAGTCCTGTTGCTGGCAGGTGTCTTTTGCCCTGAAAGCCTGTAACTTTGTGGCCTGTGGATGGCCACCAGCAATGGAAAAGTTCTTGGAGTTTTGCAGACGTGAAGGTGGTGGTTTCAACAGCTGGGTCTGTCTGATCATGGCTTGTCCCTTCGTGGTCACCTGTAGTCCACTGAGATCTGGGAGGAAGCAATAGGGGATCTTCTCCCCAGCAAGCCAAGCTCTGTCCTGCCTGGCCTGATGGTCTTGCTGCTTTTTCTTTAGAAAGGATTGAAGCCTTTCCCTGGGAGTTGGGATCTTTTGTGTCTGAAGATGCAGATTTGGGTGCAGGTTGTTCTGTAAAAGAAAGTGGGTTTGTGTTACCTTTCTCTGCCTAGTCTAGACTCCACAGACCCCCTGGCTTTGCCTGCTCAGGTGCAAAACCTTCTCTTTGCTTTTCTGTTTTTTCTCCCCCCTCTCCAGTCTTCATTTCTTAGTTGCTAAAGTGATAGGCTTTTTTCCCTCTCTGTCAGCAACTCGGTGGAAATGCTGAGTATGTGGGTGTTTGCATTTCCCACTGGTGGCATCGAGTGGCGCTGGGCTCCCCAGGCAGCAGCGCTGCATCAGCTCCCACAGGCCCTGAGGACAGCGCCGTACCCTTGGGAGCCCTGTGCTCCATCTGCACGACCATCTCCTTGCACAGTCTCACAGGTGAATCTAGGTCTTTCAGATTCGATTTTGATTTAAGTAAGGAGTGAAAGCCCAAAACGCCAGGGTTCTCCAAAAGGGACAGCTGGCCTGGTGCCTTGGCCTGGCCGTGGACCTTGAGGCCCCTGAGATTTCCTGAAGTCCATACGCTAGCTGTAGGGACATGGATATGTGTCTGTTGAAGCTCGGTCCAAGACCTGTCAGAGCTTTACTAGACTAAACTTCACTAAACCAAACTCCCTCTGTCTGCTGGCTCACGCTGAGCTTTGCTCCCCTAGGGAGGAGCCCAGGCTGCTCCTGTGTTTACTGGTGCCTTCCCCCACGCATATTCTTCTGTCATCTCTTCCCTTTCCCGTGTCTGGTGTTAAAAATACGCTTGGAGCTTTCTAGCCCTGTTCTGGAGAAGGTGAAGGTGTGAGTTAAACGTATCCACCAGGTGCTTCATGGACTGCAGAGAGCGCGCGAGAGCTTCCTGGGGCAGCAGTCCTGCTTCGCGGGCACAGCGCTGACTTTCTGCTTTCCTTCCTGCAGTGGCTGAAGGATCCTGGTCCCCGCAATGAGAAGAGGACCCTGTTCTGCGACATGGTGTGTTTCCTGTTCATCACTCCCCTGGCGGCGATCTCAGGCTGGCTGTGTCTTCGGGGAGCCCAAGATCATTTGCAGTTCAACAGCCGACTGGAGGCCATTGGACTCATAGCACTAACTATAGCACTTTTTACAATCTACGTCCTTTGGACACTGGTGAGTGTGCAAGAGAGAGCGTCGCTCTCCGCTGCCCGGGGCCTTGTTCTGGTAAAAAGGGAGGTCAGAGCAGCAGCTCACGCCACTTCAGTGCAGCCAGCTATTTCTCTGACTCCCCTCCCGAGCAAAGCTCTGCCTCTTTTTCTTGAATGTCCATTTAATTATCGTTAAACGAGAGCTGCTAACGATGTTGCTTGAAAATGAGCTGCTGGCTGTGCCTGAGAATGAGAAACCACTTCCTGATCATCTGCTTTCCAGATTGACATGGGAGCCGTGTTCCCCGGGTTGTAATGTATCCAGGCGCAGACGGGCCTGAGCATGGCTGAGGCTGGGTGGAAAGCCCTGCTGCTGGGGGCGGGCAGCGATCCAACTGTTGTGCCTGTTCCTATTTTAAAGTAAGAGAAGAAACACAGGCTTGGCACCCGGATGGTTTAGGGGAAAAAAAAAATCTGGAAAATATTTGACCCGTGTCCCTTCACTCTGTGCCGCCCGGTGCAGCTGGGCTGTACCCAGAGGAGCACTAGCAAGGAGGAAGGGGGTGCCAGCCTGCCAGCTGCTTCTCTGGGGTCTCTGTGACCCACAGCTAACCAAACACCTTTGTAAAAAGAAAATAAAAATGTATTTTTTTAAAATGTCAGTAGCACACAAGGATGGGTGTAAGGCGCACCGCAGCCTGGGCAGAGCTCTGCCTCCTCTCTTGTACTGGCTCGGTGGTCTGAGCCAAGGTGGGGTCACCAGGCTGCCCTGGCTCACCACTGCTGTTTTATTGCTACGTTGCGAGGAGGAACCAGGGATTAGTGGGAATCAGCACTTAATTCTGCCTGGATGTTTAACTGATCTGTGCTGGGAAAGGGTTTCCCGCAGATGCCCTGCTTTGCGTCCTGTCGGCCGTGCCGAGTCAGGCAGCCTGCAGCTTGGAGCAGGGCCATGAGAGCAGAAAAGCAGAATTTGCTGTGTAGCACATCCGGGAGCTCTCCGAGCCGAGAGCCCAGAGGAGCAGCCGGGCTGGGGAGCAGCTCCCTGCCCTGCTGCTCCCGGGGCCCCTCGGGGCTCCCCCAGCCAAGCTGCTCCCGTTCTCTCCGGAGGCTCCCAGGCCGGGGACTTTCTTCTGTTTCCCACCTGGTTCTTTCAGGCTCTGTTGCCGAGTGGGTTTCTGGGTTTGGGTTTTCGTTTCAATTCTCCTTCTTCTTAGCCCTGCATGTGCTCGCACCCTCTTGGTAGCCTTTTCTGGCCGCTTACTGGGAAGCACCACCTTGGGAAGCGAAGAGACCCAGTGGCCAGGGGAGAAAAGAGTGGGGCCCAGAAAAGCTGGCCATGCTGTGGGAAGCCCAGTTGCAGCCCAGTTCTGTGCTGCTTTGTGCTCTGATCTTAGAGAAACTGAGCTGTCCCTGGGATTTGGGTGTTCCTTGCGACTCCTGTGGCTCTGGTGAAGGGTGAGCTGGTGCTGCAGCCTGCCTTTCGCTCGGGGAGGCGCCTAGGAAGCAGCCAGTGCGCTGAGTGCGTGTGATCTCTGCTGCTGTCAAAACGGGCAGCGACTGCATTGCACTGGGGAGCTGCCGAGGGAGAACCCCAGCGCTGAACGTACTTGCTCTGATGCACAGTTGCATAAGCTTCATTTCTGCAGAAAGCCAAGCTAAAATTGGAAACCTTCAGAGGAAGCGCTTCCGTCTTCGCGGGCCTGGGGCTGCTCCGGAGCCCCGTCGTTCAGACTCGCTGCAAGAGGCGATTGCGATAGCTCTGCGCCGCTGCGGCCTCGGCAGCGCAGAGGGCTGCCGTGCGGGTCCGTGGCGACGCGCTGTGCTGCGAGCCTCCGGCGTGAGGTTTGCAGGAGATGCTGCGGTTGGGGCTACTGCTCCTTCCCGTGGAGCAGGAGCTTTCCTGGAGTGTTGCAGTATTAGCTCTCCATTCGCACGCTGTCTCTGAACACTGCAGCAATGCTACAGGATACCTTTACTTCTCGTTTATAAGTAAATAACATTATTTCCACAGATGTATCTCTATATTAGGAAAAGATGGGTGCATACACATGAATGGGCTAAGTTACCCCGTGTGTGGCCCAGCTGCGTCTCTAATAGCAGATGTGAGTGCTATCCAAAAGTATTCGGAGTACTGACTTTTAATTTGTCCAGTATACCGAGAAGCTTAGGAAGCAGCAGGAGCTGGGAGAAAATGGGAGTAGTGGTGTTAATGGTTGCAACAGGGCGAAGCAAGGAGTCCAGCCAGCTGGGGAGGCCGAGCTCAAAGCTCCCTCTTGCAGGGCTGCTCTGAAACTGCAGGGCCAGCTCCTGCCCCGGGCCAGGCTGTTGCAGGTCCTTGGACCTGCAGGTCCTCTCCTGTCTCCCTCTGCTGGACTGTGTGTAGAAATGACCATCTCCCGAGCAAGATCAACCCAAAGTCCTGCTGCTGCAGACCAAGGAGAGAAGGTTTCTGTGGAGGGTGCACCGAGATCTCTGAGGCTGGAGGAGTTTGATTAGATTCAGCCACTTCTAGGCTGATCCCGTTGAGAACCTCGATCTAGTCTTGCCCTGGTGCTTGCTTCAGCCCATGTCTGGGATGAAGAAACCAGCTGTGGTTCCTCCCCACCACGTCTCTGTGGTTTGTTTCCCAAACCCAACTGAGCAAACTCTGACCCTCGGTCCTGGTGCTGCCCAGAAAGTCCCTTTGGCTGTCTCAGGCCTGTGTCACCAGGAGATTGATTTCTCCTCGGAAGCCTGGGACATGGAGCACCTCAAACCATTTTGGGGTTAATGCTGCCTCTTTTGCTTAGGGGTGGTGGTGGAATAACTAGGAAGCGTGAGTAGAATGGATAAGGTGGCTGGTGTCTCGCAGCCCCCTTCGGGCTCCGGCGTTCCGACCGGGAATACAGTAACCAGGCTGATGCCTTGTTGCCCACCAGGTTTCGTTCCGCTACCACTGCCAGCTGTACTCGGAGTGGCGAAGGACCAACCAGAAAGTCCGCTTGATGATCCCGGCCTCGCGGAGCCCTCGCCCCGTGCCCCACTCCCTGCTCTCAGCCAAGCTCATGAAGAAGTCTGCGGATGAAACCACCGTCTGAGCCATCCCTCGGCCGCTGCCTGCCGTGCCACGAGGCCGCGTCTACGGCCGGAGCAGGGGCAGCCCTTCGGCGCTGCCAGCAGCAAAGAGGCTCAGGTCTCCACGTGTGTGCTGGCAACGCGATAGCTGCGGAGGCACTAGGAAGCAGTCATCCCGCCCAAAGGGACTTTGCAGTTAGCACGTACTTTATGCTACGGCAAACAGACAGATGATAAAAGTCTGTTGCGTGAAACGGCCCAAAAGAGCCAGATGGCGAATGTGCCTGTCTGCAGGGACGCTTTCCTATAACTAAATACCGTATGTGAAAAATCTCTCCCTCTATATATGTATATCTATATATAATATTATTTTTTAATGGCCATGCATATTGTGTTTCGGTCCTTCGGTGTTGATGTTCTAAGCTTCAGTATAGAAGCTGGCAGCCTGATCTCATTCAGAGGTTAAATCTATGCCTTTTCTCCAAGTGAGCATTTAAAGAACACTTTTCTTTGACCGTTCTTGGAAGTCCCCTCCTCCTTTGCACTGAATGGGTTTTGATAATATTGCAGCAGCCTTTCCCGTTGCTCTCTGGTCTTTTTTGTGGTGTTTCTGTCCTTTCTAGGAAGTTGTGTGTTTTTAATAATTATTATAATCCCAGAAGGAGTAAAATGACATAATACTGAATGGAGCCATTTTGTATTGTAAAATATGGTAATTTTGAGAATTTCAAAAGAGAAAATCTTTTACTGTGCAGATGTGATCTCACAAAACACTTTCTTCCCAGATCCCCAGGACGTGGATGCGCTCAGCTCTTGTGTGAACATCCTCCTAGCAGAGGCAGGGGGAGGATCCGTGGGTAGGAAGCGATGGCTTGTACTAGCTAAGCTCGCCATTGCCCTTCGCTGTTAAAACGCTAGGAAAGGACCTTTTCTGACCCCAAGAGGTGAGAGTTGGAGTCTCTGTTTCCTGATGTCCTTTCACTATCTTGAGGCTGGACCTCTCGTTACTCAATTAACGCATACCTTACCAGGGCAGGCCGGACGCTGCAGTCGCTCGGCAGGACGCAGGCAGCCTCGGCTGCCTCTCTGCGTTTTACTTGCACATTCCTTGGCAAAAGCTAGAGGAGCTGCTGTGGTTTAGTTCATCGCTGAAACCGCTGCCTGCCTGTTAGCTGTGTCCACTAGCGAAATGCCCCAAGTTCACTAGTTCCTGGAGGAGAACAGGCTCTGGGTCCCTTCTCCTGCAGGACCAGCGCTGCTCCTCTTCCTCTGTCCATCTGCATCCAACTAGCTGAGAAACCCCTCCGTCTTGGAGGGGCCGATCTGCCAAAGGACTTCAGCACCTAACGTAGAGTCTGTCCCTCTTCCTGACTTTGGCTCTTGTCCCTGCCTCTCCGCCACTTCCCCGCCGTGCCAGATGCTGCCCGTGTTTGGTGCCGTGCTCTCCAGAGCCTTGCTAGCAGAGTGGGCTGTAAGGATGCCTGCACTGGCGCTGTCCCGCTGAGCGCTCCGGAGTTACGTGCTGCTGCTCGACGCAAGCCTCGGCTCGGACTCCCGCACCGGTGAGGGTGGTGGCAGGGAGAAGGTAGACTCCAGCGCTGCACCTGTCCTTGTGGTGGGTGATGGCTGTGCCCCATGGTCCTCCGCTCCCCCTTGCTGAACGCAGGCGGATCAGTCTGGTGGCTTGTTAGACTGAGGCCTGTAGTTTCTTGAATTCAGAGCTCCACGTGCCATTCCTGCTCCTCTCTAGCTGCAAAGCTGCATGCTTCTCCTTAGATGATCTCTATTCCTTTTTCCTTTTCCCCTACCTGACCCTACACGGGAAGCCCCTGGTGGGCATGAACAGCAGTGGCCAGTGTCCTGTCTCCCCAGCAGGATTGCTCCAGCCCCAGGGCCTGCGCCCACTTTCCTTCTCTATCTCCTGTCCCAGGCTTATTTGCGTGACTCAGTGGTATCCCAGCACGTTTTGCAGCAAGCTGTCGGCCCGGCCTTGGGCTTGCAAACGCTGGTGCAGTTTGGTCTCTGCTCTGAGCACAAGGGTCAGATCATGCGTTTGATCCCAGGAACAAACGTTTTCTGCCACAGCTGCTCCCCTCTCTCTGCCAGGCCCCTAGGAAGGTCTGGTGTCTTCCCTTTCACCACTTACCTGAGGGCACCTTCCTTTCTTTCCTTTCCTCCTTTTTCTCCGTAATTTGGGATGACTTGGCCCCCGTTGCTCCTGGAGGCTTACAGTAGGGAGAGGCCTCTTCAGTCCAGCTGCAATCGTGGTCGCTGCACAGCAGTAACGTCCTACCGGCACGCGTTTCAAATCAGCTTTTGCGGAGTGGTTATTCCTGCTCCTAGCAGCTTCAGCATGCTGCTCCCCAGTCCGCAAAGGTTTGCGCGTGTGCTGGGGCCGTGCAGCAGGCCCCTCTGCCCGCCAGCTGGGCCGCTGCAGGGGCTCAGCCCTGCTTCCCGGCACTGCAGCTCCTGCACGGGTGCTGCCTCCCTCCCCAAGCCCCTTCCGCTAGCAGTGAGCGCTGCGTTGCCGCTCTGTGTCTGGTGCTTGGTCCGCCCCCGATTCTCCCTTCCCCATCAGCACTCGTGACACCAGGATATTTCCACTGCAACAGAACTGTTGGGGTCTTGTTCAACCTTCCCAGCCCTGGCTGCCTCCTAGGAGCTTGGTCTTCTGACGCATCTAGTTCTGGCAGGTATCTGAGGATGTTCATTCCCACGCTGCGTTCCCGTAGTAAAGAGTTAATGGAGCCAGTGTTTCAATGGTGAAACCTGGTGTCGATCCAAATATGCAACTGCGAAAGCCAGAAGTCCCTGGCTGGGGCAGATAGGGCCTGGCCTTGTGCTGCTGCAGGGCTGTGGCTTCACTCTCTGCTTTGTAGTCTCTGTCACAGCTGCCAATAATTGGAGTTGTTGCATGTGCCCCTGCAACAGCTGATAATGACTCTTTGAGCCTTCTCCTTCCCAGAGGAGATGCTCAGCTCTGGTGGATGTCTCTAACCCGCCACCTTCCAGTGTCATGAGAAAACGGGCCGTGCAATTATGTAAATAAAAGCGAGACAAGCTTTGGGTTGTCGTGTTGTTACTGGAGAAGACTGGAGGCCCCGAAGGGCTGGGGCTGTCTTGCTGCTGGGGTGCCCCACTGCTGGGTTCCCTGGGCACAGCAAGCAGCTTTCTTGGCCTCACTCCTGGGAGAGCTGGCAAAAGGCTTCATGCTCGAGCCAAAGCTGGACAGAATCAAGGCTTGTTCTGATCTGAGTGCAGGTTTCTCTTGTCTGCACACAGCAGCCATCTTAGTGCGGGCCGAGCAAGGAGGTGAGGTTTGGATCAAGGGGGTCTTGCAGCCCCTTCAAGGGGAGGGCAGGGGCTACACCAGACCAGCCTGGCTTGGCCTCCCAGTGCTGCCTGCAGGCTGGGGTCTGCGGGAGATCTTCCCACCTCTGTGCTGCTGGCATTGCTCAGCGAATCGTCTGAGCAGGATCCACCCTTCCACCGGCTGGTCCTGCCTCGTGCTTTGTACMGGAGTCTGTCTGCTGGTGCTGAGAGCTGCAGGACCATACAAGGCCTTGCCACCACCCTGAGGAACTCCTCAGAGTCTTGGTCTGAGCCCTGCCGTGGCTTTGGATCTCACGCTGCAGCACGTGAGAGCTGCAAACTGGTTTGAGGCAGGAGAGGCTGATCCAGGCTCCTGGGACACAGTGCTCCGCAGCTTGTGCCAAGGATGATTTGGGGTGCAGAGCTCCAGCAGGGCTTGCTGAGTCTGTTCCTCCAGACTGGTGTGGGGGCCTGGGCAGGGTCCATCATCCTGGGGCAGAGACCTCCTATCTTGTACAACCCTGCACCCGGGAGCTCCTGAGCTGGGGATGGTGCTGATCTCTCCAGCTGGATTAGTCTCAAGTGACCGCTGGTATCTGAGGAGCCCATGGCGGGGAAGCAGGAGCTGTTTTCCTTCCTGGGCTCYGTTTTTAGCATGGCCTCATCCTGTTTCTGTGGAAGGAGCTGAGCTCTCAGCAGTGCACTGTGCTGCCCAGCCCTGTCCTTAGCCCCCGACTCYCTGCTCTGCTCCCGTGGAGGCTGGAGATCGCTGCAGGAGGCTCACCTGGCCCTGCAGGCTGGATGGTCTGAACTGGGATGGGGACGTGCCCCTCCATCCGCAGAGCACGGGAAAAGGAGAGGCAACGTTCCGAGGCTCCGACCAGCTCCAGCGCTGCACTGTGCAGCAGCCAGGGCCGTGGGTGACTCCCCTTCGACCCTGAGGTTTTGGTTTCCTTCCAAGAGTTTATGTCCACCTTGCACGGGTGGGAATGCCAAGGGCTGGTTTGGCTGCTGCCCCTGGGACCGGGCCCGCGCCCTTCCTTGTGCTCCCCTGCCCTGGCTCCGGGGCTGGTGGGCCTCAYGGTGACCCGGATCAGGATCCCAACAGCCAGAAAAAAACTGCAGAACAAGGAAACAATTCTGTGGAGCTTTAACTGCCCGCACCTGAGCGTCCGCTTGGAGGCTTGTGTCAGCAAACCGCCAGCTCCTCTCCTGCTGTTTGTTCTGGCTGTGGCTTCGCTGCGCCCTTTTCCTCCTGAAACGCGGTGGTGGGGAGAACATCCTCCTGCCGTCGGAAACCTGCTCGGGGGGCGCAGCTAAGCTCAGCGTGGCCGGCACGTGCGCAGGCCGATAGGCTGCTCTTGAAATGTCTGAATGCCTRTTGCAGGCAAAATAATCTTGACTGAGGGCATGTCATTTCATTTCATTTATTGCCAATTAAAATAAATTTTAATTACTGATTTGGCTATTGAGAAGCAAGGAAGACGCAGACAATTAAACAAGACTTAGGAAAACTCCCTTCYTCCCCTTTCCGCAGGCTCCAGCATTAGCCCAGCACCTCTCCTCCCCACTTCCTCGGCTCAACTCCCCTTGTTTTCCCTGTGTCACCCACAGTCTCTTACAATTTTGGTGAGGCGACAGGCRGTGCAGGAGGTCGGTGGTGGTGTGCAATGGTTTCTTTCTGCTGCCTCTTGCTCCTTCCCTCCACTGCTCGTTGCTTCTTGCTGTTCCTGTGCACCAGCACAGCTCCTCCACATCCTTYGGACAGCCAAGTCCATGTTCTGCTGCTCAACCACTCACAGTTACTGGTGTTGGTTTAGGAATGGTGAAAAAGCTACCTACAGAATTCAGCTCTGCATCAAGGCAGTTTAAAATCCAAGAACCTACAGCAGCTGCCACTATCTGTTATTGGCTTCTGTTCGCTGCCCCAGGACCAGAAGGACAAAATACTGTGGTGAAAGAAGAGAGCTAAAAGAAAACCCAAGTTCGCCCTTCATCTCTGTAAATCAAGTGTTTCAGAAATGCAAAATCATGGATGTCAGGAAAAAAAAAAGAAAAAGAAAATCAACAAGGTTGTCCTTGCGACAGAGGTGAGCCACAGGCTAAAGCTCCACTGAGAAATGGGAATCTGAATCAACACTTCCAGTGACAGTCTTAACTCAGGGGTTCCAGTTGCAGCTCGGAGGGAATAAGCACTCCTCCACAGGAGCAACAGAGCTGGGAACAGTTCCCAAATGCCTCCTTTAAAACAACACAAACTCTTGTTCTAGCCTCAAGAGCAATCCAATGTCCACACTGTGAAACACAGGTGGTAAAGCAGAGCTGCTAACCCAAGCGCTGTGGCAGCAAGGCCAGAAGGTGAAGTAAAGATTGCAATGTCTACGGCATCAGGATTACCTGTCCTGGGAAGCAGAGGCAGGTCACTGGCACGGGTCTTTCTCATACTTTTCCAGGGAAAAGCAGGCGCTGCTCCCCRTTGTCTGACGGAGCAGATCCTGCCACGGGGCTCTCGGTCCCCAGAAGAAAGAAGGCTTTGCTGCGCACTTCCACGTTCTGCTCTTCAGATGTGCTCGCCCAYGACAAGACCACGTATGTGACCACATGCAGGACAACGCACAACTCCCAAAGAGCTGCAGCTCTTTGGAGAGACAGGGCRGCAGATYTGGGGCTGCCTCGCTTCTGAGCATTTKCGTGCTATTCCTCCTGGCTYGCAGAGGCAACGCCTGCCAATTCCAACATCCCCTTCAGCCGGAGCTACAGTCAGGGAGCAGCAGTACTTTGCAGCAAACTAGCTGTTCAGCAGAGCTCTGCACYGCATCCCTGAGGTGGGCACCTTCTGTGACACGGACTTTGGAGAAGATGTGCAGCACTGCTGGCAGCCCGAGCAGCTAGATCCTCTCCTGAGACTAGGTTTGGCAAATGGCAAAGGAGCTCTCACTTGCACCAGTGCTTGAAAGGGAGGAGCGGTGCAAAGGAGCACTCCGCCAGCCGCAACAGCCGACCAGCAAGACACACAGATGGGCACACGGACAGTCACTCGAAGGCAGTCCTTGAACCTTCTGGTTGACGGTATTGTGGATGATGTTTTCTGCTTCTGTGGCGGTCCCATCTTTTTGCCTTTTCTTTTCTAATGCCGTCTGGATTTGGCCATATTTTGGTGTTCTGTTTCATACCTGACATCTGTAGAAGGTAATGCTGGTTCTCTGCAACAATAAAATATGTTTCCAGAAAGAATATTCACTGGCATGAGCTACGTGGCCAATTAAAAAGTCTTACAGCAGAAACCTCAAAGGACTGCCAAGAACAAGTAGCTTGGCACTCCAGAAAACTATAAATACTTAATTACTATTAGCAAGCATCTAATAAATAACTGGGGGATGTGGGAAAACAGCAACTCACTGTTTTTTGATTCTCCAGTGCAAAGYGAGGATGTATATCATAGCTAGTAGAAAACCAGTGACTGTCACAGACAGTGCTGTAATGTAGATGATCTGTGTGTTGTGATGACGTGCACCGTCCTTCTCACTGTCCGCACCTGGAGGAAATTACACAATTCCATACATTAGTCGGGAAGTGTCTGCATTATTGATGATCTAGCAGCACGTTCTATGTTCCCCGTACAATCTGGAAAGTTATTTCTAAAGGTGATCTGATGACTTCTGAAACAAAACTTGCATAGCTGGGTTTCAAAATTAAATGTATCAAACAGCTCAGAGGTTTTGTACAGTGGCTAATTCTGAACTCTCAGGTCTCGATTCACTGCAGGTTTTCCTTGTATTCAAAGCAGCTCAGCAACAACAACAAAACTTGCCCTGGTAATTCTGTAGTCAAGGTCTAGGCAAACAAACTGCCACATCCACAGGAAGATGTTTGCTCTCTTTCAGCTGAACACACATAATACATTTCAGGTGCAGAAAAAACAACTGAAAGGCATAAACCAAGTTTCCAGACAGCTGGAGAAGAGTTGTAGCTTCCTAAGTCACCAAATACACCAAAGTCACCATACACCAAAGTCACCATACACCAAAATGTTGTATATGGTAAGACACTGTCTAACTAGATGACAGTGCATTGCTACGAGCTGGCCAGGAAGACCAAACTAGTGTCCACTATTAACCTAAGTGAGAAAGGACACAAAGGACAGCTTTCCAAAAAATGAATAAAACTACTTCGCATTTACCTTCACCAGTTTTATCCACCGGAATTATGATGACGGGGCCCTTCTCTTCTGGTTTTGAAAGACTTGCCCCTAATCGGAGAAAAGTAAAGTCTCAGCATGTCTCTTCAGAGTTTAAAAAAGTTTAAAAAGTAATTTAAAAAAGGACAAAGTATTAATCGTGTGCGGCATGCTGCTTTTTGTAATCCCCTTTCAAACGAAAATATCAGTCTGATGAGAAAGCACAAACTGCTCTTGAATCCAATGGCAATAGGAATAAATAACCACCACTGCTGGCAATAGGCCAGAGACCAGGCTCTGCAGGTGGGCCACTTTTCACTCATGTTGTGCAGTCAAACTCCGCGTTTCAGGGACGTTAGCTGCATCTTCCTTACATCCTCCCACCAGGTATTTATACACAAGGATACGATCTCCTTGAGCTCTCTCTTCGCCAGGCTAAACATGCCCAGTTCTCTCCGCCTCTCCTCACAGGTTGGATGCTCCAACCCCTTAAGCACCACAGTGGCCCTTTGCCAGTCTCACTCCTGTATGCCCGTGTCTTTCTTGCACTGGAGAGCTCAAAAAATTTTATTACATACTTTACTTTCCTGCTAATCTAAAGAATTGTGAAAAAGCCTAATCTTTACAGGAAATAAATACTGGCTATCTACCCAGTAGATCCTGACGCTGCTCAGAAATTGGATCCTGCTCTGAATCTCCATGTGCATCAGCTGCAGGGATCTCTGTAGCCAAACATGCATGAGAACAGTTTCCATTACATATTTCACTCTCCTCCTAATCTAAGGAATTATAAGAACACTTATTTTTTCCAGGAAATCAGAGCTGACTACTTACCCAGAGGATCATGCTGACCCTTGAAAATAGGATCCCTCTCTGAAGAGGGGTCCACTCTGCCTGCTGGAAGATTCGAATGCAAACATACTTGAGAACACATTTAATYACATATTTTGCTCTCTTGCTGATCTAGAGTGTTGTAAAAATGCTTATTCTTTCCAGGAAATCAATACCGGCTACTCACCCAGGGGACTGCGCCGATGCCCAAACATCYGACCCCTTTCTGAAGCTGCGGAAGCTCTGCCTACAAACATATTTGGAGCAAAAGGCAAATGASAACAGTTTGTGTTACACTTTTTGCTCTCTTTCTTATCTAAGGAATTCTAAAAGTGCTTATTCCTTCCAGGAAATAAATATTGACTACCTACCCAGGGGATCCCGCTGATGCTCAAAAACTGGGTCCCGCTGGGAACCTCCATGAGCTTCACCAACGGGCATGTCTGTAGGCAGAAATGCATGAGAATAGTTTCCATTATCTATTTGGCTTTCCTGCTAAGTTGAGGAATAGTAAAAATGCTTATTCTTTCCAGGAAATAAATACCGACTACCTACCCAGGGGATCCCGCCGTGGCTCAAATACCTGACCACTCTCTGAAGATGAGTAATCATTGCCTACAAGAATATTTGAAGTCAGAAACGAATGACAACGCTTTCCATTACGTGTATTGCTCTCCCCAAAACCTAAGGGATTGTAAAAATGCTTATGCTTTCCAAGAGATCAGTGCAGAATACTTACCCAAGGGATCATGCCGACCCTCGAAAATAGGATGCCTCTTCGAAGATCGGTATACTCTGACTTCAGGGACATCTGTAGGCAAATATACAGGAAAATAATTTGCATTACATATTTTACTCTCCTGCTAATCTAAATAATAATAAAAATGCTTATGTTTTCCAGGAAATAAATAGCAGCTACTTACCCAAGGGAACATGCCAACGCTCAAAAATTAGATCCCTCTCTGAAGATGGGTATGCTCTGCCTACAGACACATTCGGAGACAACAACAAATGACAACAGTTTCCATTTTGCTATTCTCCTAGTTCAAAAAACAAGTCTGTTGCTTCCAGGAAATAAATGCTGACTACCCACCAAGGGGATCCTGCGGATGCTCAAAAATGGGATCCTGCGCTAAATCTCCTGGGGCTCCAGGTGCAGGCACATCTGTTGACAAACACAGGAGAACAACTTCCATTGCATATATTGCTATCCTGGCAGTCTAAGGAACTGTAAAAATTCTTACTCTTTCCAGGACAGAAATACTGACTACTTACCCAGGGAATCCTGCCGACGCTCCACAATCGGCCGCCCGTCTAGAGATGGGTAAGCCTTGACTGCAAGCCCATCTGTAGTCACACAGGCATGGAAACAGCTTACCTGACATATTTCGCTGTAATGCAAATCTCAAGGCATTTACGGAAAGCAAGTGCATCACGTAATTACTCCACAACACTTTTCTCTCCCTTCACCTCAGGAGTATCTTCCAAGYGGCTGACGGCTGCCTCCAGTGGCACTGCCTTGATACACGACTAATTCTCAAGGCAAAGCGTGCCGCCTCGCACCTCCACGGTCTCCTGATTCCCACTCTGCTCTTTGGCAGCTCCGACCGTCSGCTTGCCTCTAATGAGCACAGTGRGGCCACTCTGCCTGCGAYGCGGACACAGGTCGAGGTTCTCGGTGCTGCYGAGCGGGCCTGGGTGTCCTTCTGGGCCTGATTCAATAGCTCTCTAAATCATGCTTTGATACTCTCTCTGAGGCTCCTCAAGCACCAGCRGGACACCACAGCTTCCTGCTGGGCTGCCTTACGAGGAGGTCTCTCCTGCACATGGAAGGAGCACAGACCCGGTAGGGAACGCTCAGCCCCGGAGGACAACGGTCATCTTTTCCCCGTGTCTGGGAGAAAAGCCCATGGGCCAGAGAAAGGCTGAACCCTCGCTGCCTCCAGCTGCACACTGGGGATCTTGCATGATCCTCCCCACCACTGCTGCTGTGGGCCAGGCCAGGCCCCCCGGGGCCACTGTCTGGTGCTTGCCCACCCTACCTGGGCCTGGTGCTGCTGCCGACGCAGCCCCACCGTCCCGGGCACGTGGTGCCACTGGCGGTGGCAGCAGCAGCAGTGGCAGCAGCAGCGGCAGCAGCAGCAATGGCAGCAGCGGCAGCAGCAGCAGCGGCAGCAGCAGGCGGGGCGGGGCCGAGGCCCCCTGCGCTCGCACCATGCAGCCGCTCGCCAGCCCCTGCCGCCGCCGTGTGTCCCGGGCCGGGCGCGGCGCCGCGGGGCCTCTGTGACCTCACGGGGCCTTTTGTGACCTCACGGCTCCTCTGTGACCTCATGGGGCCTTTGTGACCTCACAGCTCCTCTGTGACCTCATGGGGCCTCTCTGAGCTCACAGCTCCTCTGTGACTTCATGGGAGCCTCTACGAGCTCAGGGGCCTCTGTGACTTCATGGGGCCTCTGTGACCTCATAGGACTTTTGTGACCTCACAGCTCCTCTGTGACCTCATGGTGCCTCTGTGACATCATAGAGCCTCTGTGAGCTCACAGCTCCTCTGTGACCTCATGGTGCCTCTGTGAGCTCACAGCTCCTCTGTGACCTTCTGGGGCCTCTATGAGCTCAGGGGGTCCTGTGAGCTCAGCGGCCTCTGTGACCTCTGTGCTATTGTAAAATAGTCAAATGATGCCATCTCCCCAGTAAGTTTTTGTTCACAACCTTCTTGATGATCAAACTGTCCCCATCGCTGTTCTGCTTTAAACTACAAACTCTGCTCGTCTCTGCTCATTACATTTACTCTGAGGGTGAGTTACATCTTTTTCTGGTTGCTTGGCTGTATAACAGCTTCCACAGGTTTCTTCTCTTGACGAGAAGAAATCACCTATCAAACAAAGCAACACATCTTGCAAAACTAAGAAACTCCTTTAAAAAGATCACAACCACGTTCATTGCTAAAGCAGGTGGAAGAGCTGGGAACAGTATGAATTTTACTTTTTTCTCCCCAAGCAGTTGTTGGCCACGGTGGGAACCACCTCAGCCCTGTGGGAGCAGGGCAGGTTCAGCCTCAGGTCTCAGAGGGACTTGTGAGGTCACAGAGGCCCCGTGAGGTCACAGAGGTTCTATAAAGTCACAGAGGAGCCATGAGGTCACAGAGGCCCTGTGAGGTCACAGAGGCCCGTGTGCTCATAGAGGCCCTATGAGGTCACAGAGGAGCTGTGAGGTCACAGAGGCCCCGCGGCGCCGCGCCCGGCCCAGGACACGCGGCGGCGGCAGGGGCTGGCGAGCAGCCGCATGGTGCGAGCGCGGGGGCCCTCGGCCCCGCCCCGCCTGCTGCTGCCGCTGCTGCTGCTGCTGCTGCTGCCATTGCTGCTGCTGCCGCTGCTGCTGC
>NW_028186399.1:595518-606526 GCF_003343005.1 Rhea americana | reverse complement strand
CCGGCAGGCGCAGCCGCAGCGCCCGGTGCTGCCAGCGGGTGGCCGAGCCCTCTGGAAACTCCCTCTGCCTCCTTCCTGCCCCCAGCGCGTTTTTCCGGGAGGAGCTAGGGAGAGCTGGTGGTCACTGGTGATGAGGGAAAGCCGGGATTTTGTCCCCCATGTGCGGGAAACATCCTGCTCTGCCAAAGCACCTCTTCCTCCTCGTTCCACAGTGCCCACACCTACCACTTAGGTCTGCTGGTGATGGCAGCCCACGAGGGCACGTAACCAGGCTCTGTCTGAGCATCACCACCGCAAGCCCAGTAAGGCAGTGGAGAAGAGCCTTTCCCGTGTAGTCTGCTTTTCCAGGCAGGCAGCAGTGGCATGGAGCAAAGTGTGTTTCCTGCTGGCCTGAGTCGTTTCTATTTCTTCTGTTCCTAGCCGGCAGTAATACGCAGCTCAGGTTACTTTTCCTCCTATGCTAAATGTTGAGATCGCTCGCGTCTTGGACACGAGAAGGACTCCATCGGAGAGGTCTTTCGTCATTCCCTGATGAAACATTCGCACAAGATCCCCAGTGTGCAGCTGGAGGCAGCGAGGGTTCAGCCTTTCTCTGGCCCATGGGCTTTTCTCCCAGACACGGGGAAAAGATGACCGTTGTCCTCGGGGGCTGAGCGTTCCCCACGGGGTCTGTGCTCCTTCCATGTGCAGGAGAGACCTCCTCGTAAGGCAGCCCAGCAGGAAGCTGTGGTGTCCYGCTGGTGCTTGAGGAGCCTCAGAGAGAGTATCAAAGCATGATTTAGAGAGCTATTGAATCAGGCCCAGAAGGACACCCAGGCCCGCTCRGCAGCACCGAGAACCTCGACCTGTGTCCGCRTCGCAGGCAGAGTGGCCYCACTGTGCTCATTAGAGGCAAGCSGACGGTCGGAGCTGCCAAAGAGCAGAGTGGGAATCAGGAGACCGTGGAGGTGCGAGGCGGCACGCTTTGCCTTGAGAATTAGTCGTGTATCAAGGCAGTGCCACTGGAGGCAGCCGTCAGCCRCTTGGAAGATACTCCTGAGGTGAAGGGAGAGAAAAGTGTTGTGGAGTAATTACGTGATGCACTTGCTTTCCGTAAATGCCTTGAGATTTGCATTACAGCGAAATATGTCAGGTAAGCTGTTTCCATGCCTGTGTGACTACAGATGGGCTTGCAGTCAAGGCTTACCCATCTCTAGACGGGCGGCCGATTGTGGAGCGTCGGCAGGATTCCCTGGGTAAGTAGTCAGTATTTCTGTCCTGGAAAGAGTAAGAATTTTTACAGTTCCTTAGACTGCCAGGATAGCAATATATGCAATGGAAGTTGTTCTCCTGTGTTTGTCAACAGATGTGCCTGCAGCTGGAGCCCCAGGAGTTTTAGCGCAGGATCCCATTTTTGAGCATCGGCAGGATCCTCTGGGTAACCAATATTTATTTCCTGGAAAGAATAACAATTTTTACAATTCCTTAGATATCTAGGCTATTAAATATGTAACGGAAACTGTTGTCATTCATGTTTGCCTCCAAATGTGCCTGTAGGCAGAACATACCCGTCTTCAGCAAGGGATCGGATACTTGAGCATCGACGCCATCCCCAGGGTCAGTAACCAATATTTATTTCCTGGAAAACAGAAGCATTTTTACAATACGTTGAATTAGCAGGAGAGTGAACTACGTAGTGGAAATTGTTCTCATGTATGTTCACCTGCAGATGTTCCTGTTGGCAGTTCATACCCCTCTTCGGGGCATGTTCCAATATTTGAGCTTCGTCAGGATCCTCTGTGTAAGTAGTCAGTACTGATTTCCTTGAAGAAATTTTTACAATTCCTTAGATTATCAGGGAAGGGAAAAATATACTGGAAAATGTTTTCCTGTGTGTTTGCCTACAGATGTCCCTATAGGCAGAGCATACCAATCTTCAGAGAGGGATCTGATTATCGAGGGTCAGCAGGATCCCCTGTATAGATAGTCACTATTTATTTCCTGGAAAGAATGAACTTTTTTAGAGTTCCTTAGACTCTTGGGATAGCATTATATGTAATGGAAAGTGTTGTCTTTTCTCTCTGCTTCCAAATGATTGTAGGCAATGATTACCTAGCTTCAGAAAGAAGAAGTCATCTTCCCAACGTTGCGCTCACTTGTAACCACGACCAACTATAGACTATGCATCCACTATCTGTGCTGTGAAAACGTGGTGTATTTACAGTCATTCTTTCCACTTGTGTCAGAAAAAGATGTGTATTTTCTTCTGTGACCCTAAAAGAAATCTGACCAGCAAGCACAATAATTTGTAACACACTTGGCCCAAGTTAGAGGCAAGCCTCAGTTCAGACTTGGATTGATTTGCCCACTAAATGCCCAATGAACGAATCGATAATTTCTAAGAAACTTAGAAACAATGGGCAGAAGAGCAGAAGACCAGAGCTCTTTGTACCATCTTGGCACAGCATTTCTGTGGTTTGTTTGCCCCTTTCAACAACGGCCATCTCCAATGGGTAAGCTCAGTTGCTGTGGTGAGATCCTGTCCTTTTCCACTGATGGTGGGGGGAGTGTAGCTGACTAGTTCAGGCTGGACACTTAACTTTAAGGCATCTAAAATGAACTGCAGTTAATTGAGTGTTGGATTAGGGAGCTGTTAGTTCTATTTAAAATCTCTGAGTGTGCTTGGGGGGGCTGTGTGTTCTTTGCTAACATTGGTTAGGGTGCCTCCAAGGTCTTTGCAGCGCTTGGGGCTCAGGCCACTTTCTGTGACTGTTACATTGCACGACAGAGTTGGCACGGTGAGACTTCCTTCTCAGGAGGCCATTTTCCCAAGCTGAACTGGTACAGATTTCATTCATTCCCGCAGAAATCAGCATCAACATGGTTTTATGATTGGCAAAAATGCACCAAGGGGAATGTGTTCAAGAAAAGTAGATGCAATGCACTCCTCGCTCACTGGGTTTTTCTTGTCTGCATTAGCGAGCTGGAATGTGTTATGTGCTTAATTGTTTCTCCAGAAATGAATCTTTCTTTGGACTAGCTGAACCCTCAAAATCTCAAGGTTTTTTTTTTTTTTTTTTTTTTTTTTTTTGAAAATGTTATTCAGTGTCTTGAGAAGTACTACCTTCAGAAGATAATATGTTCCTTTTGATGAACCATCCCTTTTAATTCAAATGTCTTGCTTTCTTTTCTAAAGTGGCAACACTGAAGAAAAAGGACAAAGAGGCATTTCAGGAAGGTCCGAGTGACAGTGTACCTGTTCCTGCTGAAAAAAAAGAACAAACTGGAGCACAGCGCCTACCAGGTAATTGCTTTCGATTGTCAGGTGCCATAATAAATCAAAATAACTGTCTGTCCAAAGCCTTGGTAGGTGTAGTATATCATGTCAGCAGCCAAACTTGAAAATAGTAGGGAAAAGGAAGTGTTTTCCACTAAATGACAAATGGCTATCTGAAGGTGACTCTCATCTCCGGTATGTGGTAGTTGTTGTGGTCAGTGTGTTAGCGATGTTCAGGTAAGCTTCTCACAGAATCACAGCTTTTACCTGGGGTCAGAACTGCTGCACTGATTCCCTGGCTGGGCACGGGCTCTAGAGGGAAATGCTGCTGTCCTTCTGCATCCTCTGCGACTGAGACATGCTGAGACTTTTTACCTTTCTCTGATTAGTGACAATGCTGGCAGATCTTTCAAAACCACTCTACGTGGATGACCTCATCATAGGTCCAATTTATAAAACCAGTGAAGGTAAATATGAGCTAGTTTTATTTGTTCTTTGTAAAGCTGTCCTTTGTGGCCCCTGTATTTGTTGATTTAGGAAGCTACAGTTCTTCTCTAGCGATTCAGAAACACCGGGTTTATGCCTTTCAGTTGTTTTTTCTGCAGCTGTAAGGTAGTGTGTGTGTTCCTGAGTTTATTACAGATAATCCTGCAGCAAGCTGAGTGTCTTTGGAGCATGTAATGTTGCAGGCTGTTACGGGAGGCAAGACTTCTCTGGAGAGCACTTTGACCCAAGGAAAGGGAGGAGTCCCATTCGCTCTCTCATGTCTTTCTCTTTTCAAGGGTGTTCAGAAGGGGAAGGAAGCAATAGCACAATCAGAGGTGCAGTCAAAAGAAACAAGAAAGCAGGGAAGAAGAAAGCTGGAAAGAAGAAATGCAGGGGTTTGCCCAGCAAGTGTAGTGCTGTGTTGAAGGCATGGAAGGTGTGCCTAAATCCCTAGGAGAGGAAAGCTATTTCCCTGTCTCACTGTCCACAAAAGTATCAGAATGGCCAAACTCAGGCCAGCAGTTATCAGATACCAAGGCTTATGAGGAGAGGTGAAATGAGCTGAGAGTCTTCATGCTGTCAAGCAGAAGGCTCCAGGGGCAATGGCTGAGCTTTCCGAAAGCTTTCCACTGCGAGGGTGCTGGATAAGGTGAAGGCAAAGCCGTTGTTCACCAAATCCCACAGCATGGAAAAATCAGGAGCAAGTCTTCCTGAAGCACAGAAATTGCAGTGGCTCTGTCAGTGGCTACTAGAGGCCCAGTCTCTCAGTGTGAGCTAGCAAAGCCTTCAGCAGCTGAGAAGGGACCGAGGTGTTCTTGAAGATGGCAATGGCTCCCTTCTGTTTGACCCCTTGTGTAAGTACCTAGGTTGGCAAAAAAGGACAAGAGGGAGTTTGGCTGCCTCTCACCAAGTTCCACACATAAAACAGCTAAGATTGCCACTGGCATAAAAGCAGCTCCAGAGAACAGAGTGAAGAGAGGCTCCAAAGTACCTAACGTGCAAAGACTTGGGAGTTCCATTTGCTGCTTCTGAAACCAAGAAGATGTTACAGTCCCAGGGGTTTCACTCATTTAAGGATGGGAACAAACGACAAGTTTATGAGGAACGAAGAATACGCCGTTAGATCATCAGTAATGCAGACTCTTGCCCTCTAATGTATGGACTTGTGTAATTTCCTCCAGGTGTGGATGATGAGAAAGAAGATGGAAGCCATAACAACATTCAAATATATCCTGCAGTGGTGTGTGGAGTAGTCAGTGGTTTCCTATTGATTGCAGTATGCATATTTGCTTTGCACTGGAGGAGGAGAAAACAGTGAGTGGTTTGCCCCTCCCCAAGTCATGATTAGATGCCTGTTATTAGCAATTAGATATTCGCATTTTTCTAGGACACCAAGTTATTTTTTTGTGAGATTTCTGCTGTAAGATTTTTTAGTTGGCATAGTAGTTCATACCAGTGAATACTGGTTTTGGAAACACATCTTTAATGTTGCAGAGAAGCAGTATCACCTATTACAGACTCTGAGTATGAAACAGATGACCCAAATACAGCAGAAGGAAGATCAAACCACAGAAAAAACATACAGTGATGGGAGAGCTGTGGAAGCATGCAATAGCCTATGTACCGGCTGTCAGCCTCTGCTGCCTTTGCCAAAAGAGAAATCTCAGGGTGCTTTGGCACCCTACAATGAACTGAAACAGCTCTGCCCTCTGTCCCTGCTCTGGAAGTTTGCAGCTGCTGCTTCTATGAAGATAAAGAGCAAAATATGGTGTGCTGTGCTGCAATGCTTTTTAAAAATCTCTGTGTGCTAGTACATCACATACATGAGGCCCTTTAAAAGGTCCTGCACAATTAAAATCTGTTTTAACATGCAGCCGTGCGTGTGTCTGTACGCAGGTGTATGCCTTTGGGTGTATAAGGGCTGGTCCACTTGAGGGTGAGATTTGAGAGACTGATGAGGAATGACAGCAGTCCTGTCTCTGAAAGACAGCTCCAACAGTTGGTAGATGTAAGGGTGAAGCAGGGACAACGCCTGGACTTCTGACAGAGACAGACAGACATGACTGATATTGAGCATTTATTACCTCTGCGTCTGAGTAGGGGATCCCCAGTGATTTCCCAATCGATACGGGGGCAGTAATGGAGTTGGAATGTCCCTGGCACCGCTGAGCATCGGTCCATGGCGAGGAACGCCGGTGGGGGGGGGGGCACTATATGAGCTTTTTATCTACTTTGCAGATGCGCAGTAAGCATATTGAGCTTTTTGCTAATCTCAATTCAAAGCCCAGCTGTAGCACTACACTGGCATAAGTCCAGCTGCATGACTGTGAGTCAGCGTGCCCCGTTGATGCTCCTTTTTTCCCACAGAACGGTCTGGCTAGCTTGCATTGCCCATTTCCTCAACGTTCTTCCGCTTTTTTCCCTACAGTAGGTAATGCGCTAGGTTTTGGAGAGAACTCTTTGGGGCAGCAGGGGAGCAATGTGTCCAGCTGTGATTAAGATTCCAGTTGTTTGGAAAGCCAAGAACAGAAGCTGAGCCTGTGTACATGACAGTTTCCCCTTGCTCATACATACACACAGTATGTCCTCCTTCGTTTGCCAGAGCTCTCTGCAAGTGATCCCTCAGTCCTGCAGTCTTCTTTTTGTTTGGGGAGGGAAAGGAGTTCTTCTCCTGTCCGCCTCCACCCCCAAATGACAAAGTACAGACTAGATAAGTGGGTAATGAGGTGGACTGAAAACTGCCCTGACTGGCAGCCTCAGTTCAGTGGCATGAAGTCCCCCTGGAGGTCAGTCGCTATTGGGGTACCTGGAGTCAATACTGGGGCCAGTATTGTTTCACATCATCAGTAACAGCCCTTAGCAAGTGTGCCGATGATACAAAACTGGAAGGAGTGGTTCATACAGCATATGGTTATGCCACTGTTTAGAAGGATATTGACAGGCCAGAGAAATGGGCTGACAGGAAGCTCTTGAAGTTCAACACAGGGAAGTGCCAAGTTCTTTGCCTGGGGATGAACAACTCCATGGACTGGTACAGGCTCGGCGCTGGCTGGCTGGAGAGGAGCTTTTCAGAAGAGGACACAGGTCCTGAGATACAACAACATGAGCAGGAGCTAACAATGTGCCCTTGTGGCAAAGAAGGCCAATGGTATCCTGAGATGCATTAGGCAGAGCATTGTCAGCATGTTGATGGAATTGATCCTTCCCCTCCACGCAGCTCCAGTGAGGCCATCCCTGGAGAGCTGCGTGCAGATCTGGGCTCTGCCATACAAGAGAGAGACGTGGACCTACTGGAGCAGGTCTAGTGAAGGGCCACTATGGTGATTAAGGGATGAGGGCATCTGTCATACAAAGAGAGGCTGAGAGAGCTGGAATAGTTTAAAGAGTTTACCCTGGAGAAGAGAAGGCTTAGGGGAATCTTATCAATGTGTATAAATATGTGAAGGCAGGGTGTAAAGAGGATGGGGCCAGGCTCTTTTCAGTGGTGCCCAGTGGACAGGATGAGCGGCAACGAGCACAAACTGGAACATGAGAACTTCTGCCTGAGTATAAGGAGACTTCTTCACTGTGTGTGGGTGACTGCCCAAAGGAGTTGTGGAGCTTTGGTGACCTTGCTTGGACAGGAGGATCGGACTAGATGATTTCTAAAGGTCTCTTCCAACCTCAACTGTGCTGCCATAATTATGAGACCCAGCATGGACAAAACCAAGGATCAGCAATGGAGCTGGGGGTTAGCTAGGGAGAGTTTGTTTGCTGTGAAGAGGGAGTATGTCATCTGTCCTCTGAAGCACAGAAATTGCAGTGCTCTCTGTCACTGGCTACTAGAGGCCCACTGTCCTCTGAAGTCCGCAGAAGTGGATTTAATGGAACAGAATATGATTGCTTATATTCATTGCATGCTCCAGTTACATACGCTGGTTGGTTTGACAATCACTTAATAAATTAATGTATCTGCAGCCCCTGATTCTTCTTTCTCACACCTCTTATCTTGTTGTTTCACACTTGGGAAGCCTCTCTCCTTGGATACGCTGGACTGAGTAGATTGAATTTGCTAGATCTCATCAAGTTCATGCAGCAGCCTCATTCCGTGAGGAATATCCCAAGTTCCTTTGAAGTAAGAGAATTCCTTCTCCAGCGAGCTCATGCTAGAAACTGCCTGTTTCTGGTATGCAAGGACTTAGGAGTTCCATTTGCTGCGAAGAAGATGTTACAGTCCCAGGGGTAAGTAATTATTTATAGTTTTCTGGAGTGCCAAGCTACTTGTTCTTGGCGGTCCTTTGAGGTTTCTGCTGTAAGACTTTTTAATTGGCCACGTAGCTCATGCCAGTGAATATTCTTTCTGGAAACATATTTTATTGTTGCAGAGAACCAGCATTACCTTCTACAGACACTGGTATGAAACAGAATACCAAAATATGGCCAAATCAAGATGGCATTAGGAAAGGCAAAAAGATGGGACTGCCACAGAAGCAGAAAACATCATCCACAATACCGTCAACCAGAAGGTTCAAGAACTGCCTTCGACTGACTGTCCGTGTGCCCATCTGTGTGTCTTGCTGGTCGGCTGTTGCGGCTGGCGGAGTGCTCCTTTGCACCGCTCCTCCCTTTCAAGCACTGGTGCAAGTGAGAGCTCCTTTGCCATTTGCCAAACCTAGTCTCAGGAGAGGATCTAGCTGCTCGGGCTGCCAGCAGTGCTGCACATCTTCTCCAAAGTCCGTGTCACAGAAGGTGSCCACCTCAGGGATGCGGTGCAGAGCTCTGCTGAACAGCTAGTTTGCTGCAAAGTACTGCTGCTCCCTGACTGTAGCTCCGGCTGAAGGGGATGTTGGAATTGGCAGGCGTTGCCTCTGCRAGCCAGGAGGAATAGCACGMAAATGCTCAGAAGCGAGGCAGCCCCARATCTGCYGCCCTGTCTCTCCAAAGAGCTGCAGCTCTTTGGGAGTTGTGCGTTGTCCTGCATGTGGTCACATACGTGGTCTTGTCRTGGGCGAGCACATCTGAAGAGCAGAACGTGGAAGTGCGCAGCAAAGCCTTCTTTCTTCTGGGGACCGAGAGCCCCGTGGCAGGATCTGCTCCGTCAGACAAYGGGGAGCAGCGCCTGCTTTTCCCTGGAAAAGTATGAGAAAGACCCGTGCCAGTGACCTGCCTCTGCTTCCCAGGACAGGTAATCCTGATGCCGTAGACATTGCAATCTTTACTTCACCTTCTGGCCTTGTTGCCACAGCTCTGCTTTACCACCTGTGTTTCACAGTGTGGACATTGGATTGCTCTTGAGGATGGAACAAGAGTTTGTGTTGTTTTAAAGGAGGCATTTGGGAACTGTTCCCAGCTCTGCTGCTTCCTAGGCAATTCTTGACAGCCTGGAAGGCCCAGAGCTTGATTATATTTAAAGAAAAAGTTTTAATAAAGATAGCCACATCACAACCCCAGAACGGAGGCCTACCGCAGTCCTTTAACACAAAAAGGTGGGGAGAGGTGCCAGACAGCAGTTTGGCCAGGACAAGAATAAAAAAAGAAACAGAAAAGCCAGAGGAAGAGAGTTCATTCTACTGCTAGAAAAGGAGATATATTTCAACAGCCATCTGGACAATCCCAGGCATCGTGCGCTAGGTGACCCTGCTTGAGCAGGGAAGTTGGACTAGATGATCTCCAGAGGTCTCTTCTAACCTCAACCATTCTGTGATTCTTTGTGATTTTAACAGGGATGATTTTCATTTGTAGCTGTTGAGAGTATGTACTAGATCTGAGCTGGATTTGTTTGAAGTGTTCCTGACACAGACCAGTATTGAGAAAAGCTTGTTTCTTGATGTGCTGCCACTTTCTGAGTGCAGAGTCTGCAACTCAGGACTTTTTTCACAGCTGGGAATGGGGAGGCTTATGCACATTTTGAACAACACTGCTGTGTCTTTGCTGCAAGACTATAAAAGCTGATGGGTCAATATTCGATGACAGTGAGGTTATGGACCTCGCGAATTACCCCGGCTTCTATTTTCAGGCAGCTGGATGTTACGTTGGGGACCGAGATAAGCCAGAACAACAACGGCTACCCCTCTTGTGCCTTCATTGAGTTGTTTTTCAATTACAGCCACAACATACTGTCCACCACACTTCTCCATGGAGCTGTCCTACAAAGACATAGCTGGGCAGCAGGAAGTGGTCACACTGGTAATCAAGGGTTTACGCAATGCTCAGCTCCGGTGGCCCAGAGTAGGATGACTGAACTGTTGTGTCCCCTCCACTGCAATCTGTTCTTTCAAGAAAAGCTTTTGTTGAATAGGGTGAATGTAAAAATTAAGCTGACATGTGACAAAGAAAGCTTGTGTTGATGAGCTCCTGGGTGACTGTGATTTTGGGTGTGCCCAAATTCAAGTTGTACCAGATAATGATGTACAATGCGATGCAGTCATCCCAAGACCCCTGGCTCAGCCTCTTGGTGTAGCAGAATGCAGGAAAAGGAGGTGGCAGTCCATCCCAGCACAGTGACAATATTGTGATTCCGGTTATTTGGTACTTCATGGGAAACCTGAAGCATGGGAGATACAAACAGCATTGCTGTGTCTTGAGGACAGGAAGGAAATGGCACGGCCTCTGCGATGGGAGTGCAGGCAGCGTGAAGCAGTACCAGGCGGAAGGGCCGAGCACACGCAGCAGGACCGTCAGTGGCCCAACAGGCCCCTGAGCAGTTGCGGCCCACAGGTGACCAGCCACAGCCGCACGTACGGCTCAGGAACTCGGGGAGCTGAAGCAGGCTTCTAAGAGCGAGCCCACGCAGGACGCGGGACGCGAGACACGACCCACGCGGCCCGCGGGGGCTCCGCGGCGGGCAGGCCGCGGTGGGAGGGCATCTGCGGCCCCCAAGCAGCCGTTCCGCCACGCAGGCACAGCCCGGGCAGCCCCGCAGCGCCACGGAGGCTCAGAGCCATGTTTCCGGGCCCCGACGGGACCCGGGTGCCAGCAGCCAGCGCGGCGCCGCTCCGACGCCCCGCAGCCGCTCGGGCGCCATGAGGCGACTCGCGCCCCCCCCCTCCCCCCCCGCGCCGCTCTGCGCATGCGCGGCACAGCGGCCTGCAGCCGCCGCCGCCCCCGCCCGCGCCGCTCCCCTTCCCAGCGTGCCCTGCGCGGCCAGCGCGCGGGGCGGGCGCTCCTCACACAAAGGCGCAGCGCTGGGAAAATGGCGGCGGCAGCGACAGTAGCGGCGGCTGCGGAGGGCGCTGGCGGCAAAATGGAGGAGCCGGCGGCAGCCACGGCGGCGGCAGCGGCGGCGGC
>NW_028186399.1:510289-595259 GCF_003343005.1 Rhea americana | reverse complement strand
GGGGAGGCCGCGCCGGGCCTAGCTGCCGCGCCGCCTGGCATGGCGGCCCAGGCGGCGGCGCGGAGGTTGGCGGGCGCGAAGGCGCCTTGGGGAGGCGCTTCTGGGAGCGCGCTCGGCCTCGGGTCGGGGTGTGGAGGTGGCTGGTGCCCCGTCCCGGCGCTTTGTGCGCCGCGCAGGCCTCGGGGTACGGTTGGAGTGCTCCTCCAGAGATACGGGTAGTGCCGGAGAATTGGGTTTTGATGTCTTATGTTAATTATCTTTTGCCCTAGCGTTAGTAGATGGGTTATAATAATTAGCCTCTGCTCAGACAGTGATCATCTCTCACTGCTGCGGAGTCTGGATCAGCGTGCTTCTCTTACGGTTGATGATGTCCTACTGGCAGGTACCTGATTCAAATACCTCATGGGCAAGAGCTGGCTTGAAGGTGATGCGAGGCACTAGCTAGGGGTTACACGTCCGTTGTAAGGAAAATGTTATAAACTTTTTTTTAAGAAAAGTTTTAGAGCTTACAATTACTGGCCTGTGGATGTGGGGAAAATAGAAAAGCTTAAACTGCATGTAACTTGCATAGATTAATATTAATCTCATTTTGGGAAGTTTTTTTCTTAGAGAAACCTAGATTTTATATAAAATTTATGGGATGAACAGGAATTTTTCAGTTACTTTGTGGCTCTGGGACTTGAAGATGAGAATTAGCATTTTGAACCTGATGTTCTTTGAGCAAATTTTTTTTATTATTTTTTATTTTTTTGCTTTGTTTTTTGGACTTGAAGTCAGATTTGTTTAACTGGTGTTCCTGAGGTGTGTTACATACTTGCGTGTTAGTTGCATTTCAAGCTTCTGAAGACTGTTATGCCCAGACATGTTGCATATCTGCTGTCCAACTTGGAGCTGACAGATATGAATAACTGAGGCTAGCTAACTGGTCTGTAGCTGATTGGAGATAATAAAAGTACAATGAAGAGGCAAATGCGGTGCTGTACCTTGAAAAGCTTCTTTCATCTGTCTCTACTGGCTTTATCTGTAGGTTCAGTTTCACATGATCAGGAACTTCCTGAGCATCAAGCATAGAATAGACTGTTTCAGAAAAATGTTCGTATCTTTTCTTTTCCTTTTTTTTCCTTTTCTTTTCTCTCTCTCTCTCTCTCTTTTTTTTTTTTTTTTTTTTTTTTTTTTTTTTTATTTTTTTTTTTTTTTTAATGAATAGTTAAAGTGTGCTCCTGACAACTGATACTTGGCTCTCTCATCTCCTCTTTGCCAGGCAGAAATGAACACGCCCATTCAGGAGTAGAGGCAGCCCTGGTTGCAGAGGGTGGAGTTCCCCGTGTCACCATGTTGTGTGATGCAGAGGCATGTAGTTTGTTAGCCAGGGCTGGTGGATGATCCTCAAATCTTCCTGTTCTCCCCTTTTCATGTTGGGTAGCAGACGATTGGAGGATGTTCATGTCTTATCTTGGATTGTGGTTACAGCTCTGGTTACACCAGAGCTTGATCTTGGCAGTTATACCAAACCCTCCAGCTCTGGGTAGTATGAGTACAGCAGTTTGTCTTGTATGAGATGAAGATTTATTCCTGAAAGTATAAATAAAGATTTTGAATTTGTTCTGGTTCAGGAGGCAGACCCTTTCCTGACCCTGTAGGTATTTGGGGTTTCTCCAGAGAGGTTGTCATTGTTGTTCTAGGTTCAGTTCTGTATCTAACATCAAGCTCCACGTAGCAAAGCTAACTTGTCTACACTGATAATACCAATGTTCTTGAGAGCATACTTTCAGTGTTCTTGAGGGAGGGGGAAAAAAATCTGTGTGTAATGTATTGAATTCTCGCTGTATTTAATGACTTGTGCACTTTCTGGATATAAGTGGTGTGTTTCTGAAATACATCTTGAAGAGTACTGTGTGCAGTAGTCCATTTCTTGGGAGAAAATAAGAGCTCCCCTTCCAGTTCCTCCTTTCGTACACTTACCACAAACAGAATTTTTCTTGAGACTTACTGGAGCATTTCAGTTCTCTAGCCTAAGGGGAAAAAAATCAAAGTAGAGATGTAGGATTGTGAGGAGCTCATCCTTTTCTGCTAGCTAGAACTCCTCAGGGAAAGAAGAGACCTAAAAACTTAGTTGTCTTCATACCTCCCAACTCTGTCTTTTAAACTGTCTGTGTGGACCTCTGCCTGCCCATTCTTGTCCTTTAAGTGTGATGGAGAATACTGTGGAAGTTGTCTGAAATCCTGCAAAAGAAAAATATTGCAGCTTAACTAGTTTCTCTGACACTTCTGAATTTCCTCTACCTGTCTGGATTCTTGTTACATTGAGTATGTTAAGGAATATGTTCTAGGCTAATACTCACCTTTAGTTGCGGGTACTATGGCTTGTCTAAATTTTTTAAAGGTGTATCAAAACATAAGGTGTACGTAAGCTGATTTGGGAGCATTAAATGCAGGATTGTGAAAGGTGTTTTCATTGTAGCTCGTGACTTTGAACCATCCTATACAGCAGCTCTAGCTTGATGCAACTCAAACAGTTCCATTTTGAGGATTAACCATAGAAAACTGGAGCACTGGATGTAGCTTTTACTACAGGTGTCAAATTTAATGTGTATATGTGTTATTTGTTCAGCTAAATAGAAGTTAGTTTAAAGGATTGTCCTGATTTGAATCTGTTTTTTTTTTTTTTTTTTGCATTTCTTTTTTACTCTTGATGACTTTGTTACTCAAGAAGTATTTTAAAACTCAGAGGAAAAAAGTCTAAACATTTCATTTTTTGATGAAAGTTTTATAAATAGTAAAGAATTTTATGCACTCATAGGTGCATATGCACGATGCTCTTCCAGCATATTATTCACATGCCTCTCCTTGGCCTATTTTTTCATTGACCTCGAGACTGAATAATATCTGATGGTCATATACGGAGCCAAATTATGCTTGTGGTTAGAGCTGTATCTATAATGAACAGTATTTCTTGAATATTTGCTTGTAACATGCTTATAGCTGAGAAAGCATAGATTACTATGCAGTAAAAATGAGGAACCCACTCAAATATGCAGCTTCTTAGAAATCCTCGTATTTTCTTTTTCACTACAGGCTGTTGTATCTGTTCACTGGTTGAAATGTTTGAAATGATTCTAAAGGAAAGAATAGTATTAGTGAAGAAGTAGATTCATATCAGAGCTAAGATTTGTCATAGAAGTGATAACTTCTGACAGGGCTTGAACTTTGCAGTTCTATGTAGGTTGAGCTGGAACTTAAAGTACAGCACATTTTTTAGAAACTTTATCAACTTCTGTGGTTAATGTTTTCTGATGAATTCTTTGTGAAGGTGCATTTCTGCATCTTGTAAAAATGGAAGTTGGTTGTATCAGTGAATGGAGCTGTCATGGAGTTGTCACACTGAAGTTTTTCATCATCCTATTTTTTTAAACGCTTGCTATTCAGTATTCAATGGGATTTGTATTCTGTAAAAACCTCACGTAAAGGCTCACGTAGCTTGTTAGAGATATAGTCCTCAATTTTTCCTTTTCCAAATCTGACGTGTCAGAGTTGGTGCTCTGATAGAGTTACAATAAATGTACTGGATGGTTATTTTAAGGCAGAGGTTCTGAATTGTCTAAAATGATATTCATTAGTAGAAAAAAAAAGTTGTTTGTTAACAGTCATAGTGACCTTAGTGCTTACATGCTGGATCATTTTGTTAAGATTCTTCTAGTACAAAACTACAAATATGGTGGGTCAATGCATTATTTTTATTAAAGTTGTTGAAGTAATTCCATGCGTTAAGGGAAAAAGAAGTAGAGTTGGATGTCTTTGGTCTGAAATATCATGAGGAGGTGAGGTTAGGCTTGGTCAACTTTAAAGATAGTCGGCCTGTAAAACTGAGAACTTCTGACTTAAATGAGTTAGATGAATGTGAGGAAGAACGGTGGGTCTTGATGACTATAACTTGTCTACTATTAGAAAGTCTTTGTTACAATGCAGCACTAGTACTGTGAGTCCCAGCTGTGTGCAGTTCTATAGTAGTTCTGCAAATAGCAGTAATAGGCGAAACTTTGCAAGTTTGGATTTAGTTTTAAGAATATGAAAACTATGCTCCAGGAGGTGGTGTGATTTGGATCAAATGCCAGAGTAGTTAATATATGTGAATGTTTTTCTTTACTTGCAGTGAAGGTGAACGACCAAGCCAAAATGAAAAAAGAAAAGAGAAAAGTGTCAAAAGAGGAGGGAATCGCTTTGAGCCATATGCCAACCCTGCTAAAAGATACCGAGCTTTTATTACAAATATTCCATTTGATGTGAAGTGGCAGTCTCTGAAAGACCTGGTCAAAGAGAAAGGTAATGTACAATTCAGGTGGCCAAGTGATGTCTGTCATCTTACTTGTGGTTGACTCTTTGTTTCTAAACTTAACAGTTGAAGTTCTGGGCGCACTTAGTGACAGGAGTTCTGTAAAAGGTCTGCTTAAAGCCTTTTTTGGTGTTGTACAGCATCCACTCTGTGGCAGAATTCCACATGGCTAGTTCCTTTATAGGCATTTTGGCAGATGGTTAATAGTGCTTCATCAGAGATTAAAAAGTCTCAATGGGGGGGTGATCAGGCTTCTGTCAGGTTTAGTCTTGACAAGCAAGAAATGCAAGAAAACTTTCTGAAGCATTTTAATGTCTCTTGGTTACTGAAGATGGTTATTTACTGCTGATCTGGTGTACATATAGCTGTCTCCAAACTTTGTAGTGATTTGTGCTTAGCTAAAAATCCATATTGCCATCTGATAGCAGTAAAATGTATTTAAGGGTGACCTGCAAAGGAGAAAAATCAGGTTTGTGCTTTGGCATGTGCTGCAACATGTGTAGGGCTTTAGAAATTATATTCATGGTGTTTTCCCCCTTCCCCACTCTTATTTAATCTACACGTATGAACGGGAGCCTTCTTGGTTTGCTGGCTTAGCATCTTCATCCCTTCAAGAAGATGAAGAAATTGAGTTGACTATTCTCAGATGGTGATAAGTTTAAATGCATCTTTTTGGCTCGCTTAGTGTTATTTCTTTAAGCTGATGCCCAACCTATTAGTTCTCAAGTCATCTTGGAAATGTAGCCTAGTGGCAAGAAAATATCTGGCTTCTCCATCATTAAAATGTCTGAAATGTTAAGTCACTAATAGAACCATTCCTCTTGTGGGTCACTACTAAAATACATAGCATGCATTTGCAAAATAAAATAGCAACCAATGTTCACTTGTGTTTTGAACTAGGTAAGGAATTACGGCTAACGAGTACATAAGTTGTGGCCTGATGAATTGGAAAACAAATTTCCAAAAGGGTTTTAAAACATCTGTCTCTGGAGGCAAAATGGAACTGAGTCAGTGTAACAAACTATAAGCCTTGGGAAGTGTTCATAATTAGAGGCTGTGAAATGTTGATGCCTGAGATTCAACAACTGTTCTCCATAACATAAAGAAAGTCTTAAAAGATTGCATTCACAGACCCTAATTATGAACGGTCCCTTGCCTTAAACTCTGCTTTGCTACACAAGATACACTGGTTAATAGGAGTATCTGTATGTGTAGATGTCTAATATTTTAAGTGCTATGTTGAATTCCGTTCCAAGTGTCTTGTGGTTTCTCTCCAGTTCACGTGGATGGAAAAGTCCGATGTGAGATTGTTTCCTGCCTTGCTGTTCAGCTACTCATTCCTGCAGATACTTCTAGGGGAACAGTGAAACCTCTTCGTTCTGTCTGCAGGGCTTGTTATGCTAAATCCTGAGAAGCATTGTTCTTGGTTTTTGGGACTGCTTGTTAAAATATAACAGTTTAGATTTGCTGTGTAGTTGGGATTCATTCCAATTAGTCACTGACTGTTACCAAATTGGTGCTCTTGTGCTGTGCTTGAACCTGCTGAATCGGTGCTCCCTGATATAAGGCATAGTAGTTCCAAGAACCAGGAATGTGGCTGTGAAAAATCTAACTGTTAGAATTCTTGGTTTGTAAGTGTAAGAATTACAGGCCAAATGTTCAAGGTTTTGGGAGCATGTGATACAGCTCTGTACATAAGGATAAATATAGGTGATTCATTACTGCTCCATCACTCGGCAGTCATAGAAGACTTAAGCTTTTAGCAGCAATGGCATAGCAGGTTGCCGAACGTAGAAGGAGTTCATCTCAATCGGCTGTTTTGCGTCAGTAAGTATGGTTTAGGAGACATGAGCTTTGAGGTTTGCTTATATTTCTGCAACCTGGTTTTTCTTCAGATGCGTACATCTGAAATCTTAAAATGGTGACATCGCTCTGAAGAGCAATGCCTTGGTTCAGTCATTTCAGCGTATTTGTTGGTGAAACTCAATTACAGGTGTGCAGTATGATACAGTTTATTAATAAAAATTAACAAATGTTCTTGTTTGAAACTCCCTTGTATTGGCTGACAAACCCAAGCTTCTGCTAAATTGATGTCATCAGCATTGATAACTGGTAATTGGTAAATGGATTCAGGAGAAGAATGAGGCAGCAGTTCTTCAGCATGTAAGTGGATTCTAAATGTAATCATGATTGAATGCTAAACAGTTGTCTTAACCTGT
Organism: Rhea americana; assembly: GCF_003343005.1. Taxonomy (NCBI): domain Eukaryota; kingdom Metazoa; phylum Chordata; class Aves; order Rheiformes; family Rheidae; genus Rhea; species Rhea americana. Next base: position 588,710 of record NW_028186399.1, on the reverse strand, counting down.
TCCCCCAACAAATGGCTCTGTCTTGGGGAGACAAATTGTGATGCTTCATGGCAGCTGGCATACACAATGCGATACCATAAGATTAAAAACAATCTGGTATTTGAATTCGTGATGCTTATCATTGATTCCTTTAGGAAAAACAGAATTTTATAGTTTAATCTCTTTACTGATGAAAATAGCAAGATAGAATACAACACAAATTTTAGCTGTAAAATGAAGAAATAACTATATTCTGGTCTGTTGCAAAGCTAGGAACAGTTGCAGCCAGGGCTATGCTCAAGTTGAGCTCAAATGTTTCAAGAGATCCTATAGGTTGTTTGTATTAGCATGGTTGAACCCACTTTTATGTAGTCCGGCCTGTAGTATGTGACAGGCGTGCTCACCTTTTCATATCAAAACCTGAATGCCTGGACAGATAAGAGGAAAAAGAAGTAGCATAGCTATTGGCACCTTATAATGACTGAAGAAGAGCAGCTGCTAAACTTTATTGTTCATGTGCTGACTTCACCTTTCTTGCCACATCTCTAGGTATTGTTGGAGACTGATTACAGAGGTAATTCGCACACTCTTGGTATTATACTTAGTCCAAATTGTCACTTAGGTACTAATGGCAGTTACTCGAGTACCTGAAGACAATTATTGCTGGAGGTTGCCCTGAGATTCAGTGCCTAAGAAGATACTGTCAAAATGTGCTCGCAAACTTCAGTTTGTGGCCGAAAAGGATGAATTGAACAAAGCAGTAGTGCTGATTTGTCTGACTTACTCCCTCTTACTTTCAGTAGTCATGCTAATGAGGTTTTTTAGCATCTTGCCACAAAAGCGGTTCCTTGTCCTAGTTCTAGAATAACTTACAACTGGATCCTCTACAGGCCAAGATTTTCCCATCCTGTGCCATTTCTGCCTTTCTTCTCATTCTTTACCACGAGGCACCACCACCTCTGTGTGTGTCAAATTAATTTTAAACTTCAGTCTTAAATTACAGCCTAATACTTGCCTATTCCTCTTTTTTGTTGAATGATCTGGAATTTAATTTAACACCAGTAAGAACTATCAGCTAGATGCTAGTGGCAATTTAATTTCTTTAATGGTTAATGTCAGTCAACAGGCAGCTTGCTTGTGTGAAAGCAAAAGCAAGCCTACCATTTTATTTCTTCCTCTGAGAAATAGATACTCTTTCTACTTATGGAAAGGGGAGTTCTACTGTGTTCCTTTTTCCATGTGTTTATATTGAGACACCTACATCAATTTCTACAGAAGGCAGGAAAATGTTTTTTTTTATTCTTCATTCTGTTCTTTGCTGCCTTTCAAAGCTATTGTGAAATGCAGTGAGATGTATTCTCTTGTGTAAGAATAGCTATATATCTTAACTTGAAGTGAAATTACTTATTTGAAATTTAGAACCAAGTATATGCAGATGTCATAACTTGTTTAGTGCAGAAGAAAACTGTTTATTCTGCTAGGTACTGCACCAATCTGAGAACTGATGTTCTATTGCTGTGGCAAGTATGCCCTGGATATGGTTGCTTGCTGGTGTCAGTAAGGGAGAAGGATGATGCTTCCCCTTTCTTCCTCATTTTCAAATAGGTGTTTTCTTTTTCTTTTCTTTTTCTCTTCTTTTTTTTTTTTGTGAACTGGAAGAGAGCCTGAAAAGCTCTGAGCAGTACTCGAAGCTCTCAGTTGGACCTCTCTATCTGCATCTAAGGCTTTTATGCAGGAATATTCAATACAGACTGCAATGTAACTGATTGTAGATGAGTTCTCTTGCAGTACAGAGATGAATACATCCTTAGTTTTAAGATTTTTCTTTTTTTCATTTTATCATGGCCGGAAAGAGAATCATGGCTGATGTTTCCGCAGTTCAAAACTTCAGGTTTTTCTTCTTTGGACAATGTGACAATAGTATCTAGATTACCTGCTTTTTTTCATAATTTTTTAATGTGTGCTGAGTGCAGATGGCAAGACTTGACTATACGTAAAGTATAGTGGGACTGTTTAAAATAAGACATCTAAAATGTTCTTAAATAGAAGTATCAACTGAGAAGAAGTATCAACTGAGAGAAGTAGCAACTGCAAGTCTTTAACTTGTGTGTGATTTCTCTTGCTTAATTTTTGATATTTAAGACCCTTCTGTGCACTCAGTAGGTTGTATTCATAAAATAAAAAAGAAAACCCTTGGCTGTCCTTCAAGGAGAAACCTCAGTTTAAATACAGCTGTGTAGCTTGTGCGCTGCTCACAGCACTCATCTCTGATTAATGTTTTATCTGGCTTCTATGTGAAGCACTTCAATAAAATATCTTGAGTAGCCATTATAATAGGACTTCCAAGTATAACAGTCGCTAAATTCGTTTAAATTTTGCATTTCTGCTGCGGCTGTCATGTTTAATGGAATTTTTGATGTTCTAAAAAAGTTGAACCAAATTTACTAAGAGCGGAAGTTGTGCTTGATGTTCTTGAGCTGTCTGTCACCCTGCAGCAATCCTGCTTGAGACATGGTTCCATCAACTTCCAGAAAGATGGACAGAAGAGACTTAAGTCCTACTGAAATGCTAATAACATTTTTAATAAGTATTTTTAAAAGTGTAATTGAATTAGCTAGATTGAAAGTTTAAATACTCATCAAAAGGTTTAAACTTGTGGGTACTACTTGTTTCTTCTATCTTACTCTATTAAAGAGCCAAAATTGCACAAGGCTTTTTTTTTTTTTTTTTTTTTTTTTTTTGCCTAAGTTGTCTCACTGAAAAGATGGCTTGTTTCTTCTGTCTTTGCTTTGGGAGAAATGTATTTTTCTTATCCCGTTTTGCCTTCCCATCCCTGCCCACAGGTAACTTTTTAGATGTAGTCTGTCCTGAGATTTAAATACGGAAGTGAAGGAGGAACTGTGACAAATTCTGAATTCTTAAGTTGACCTTATTTGGCTTTTGATAGTACAGTTCTCCAGATTCTAGTATCAGTCACTTTGATTGCAGTTCTTTACTTCTGAAGATGATGATAAATCTGTGCAGTCTTAGGATAATGCCTTGAAAGGGTGCCTTCTCTGTTTAGTCTATAGCAATTTATTTTTGACCAAGGAAACTAATGTAATTTTTAAGCTTTTACCATGTTTTCTCTTTTTTTTTTTTTTTTTTTTCCCTCCTCAGTTGCTGAGATGTCTGTCTATGAATCTTCTAAACATCTTTCAGGAGTTTTGTGGTTTTTTCCTAACAGTGAGAGTTGTATTGCCTAGCTTAATCTTTAAAGTGAATGTTTGTATCCTGAGCTCATTATCCTGCACTTTCAGATTCATTCATCTAGCCCTGAAGAGGTATCTAAGCCATGCCTCAGGTCACCATGTGGACATACTTATCTGAACATCCTGAACAGTCAATGAGAACATCCAAATACAGACAAACTAATTTTGGTTGTACATCCTAACTGTCCAAGCAGATAAACTTCACAAAGTGGATACAAAATGGAGAAAAAACAATGACAGTGTGAAGTCATACCTGTTCTTCATCTATAACACTGGAGACTTCTTTAGTTTGTACTTCCAGTTCTTGTAATGAAGACTTCTGCTTAAACTTTTTGTTATAGAAACACTGAGTTTCTCAGCTTTCTTAAAAGTGAGGTTTTAAAAAATCTTTCTGCTCTAAAGGCACCACAGTGAACATAATGCAAGTATAATTATATCAAGGAATAACTTAAAACATTGAGCTAGTATTTTCTGTTAATTTTTTAATCCCTTGTGGATGTATATCTGGTAATAAACTTTAATTCCTTGAACAACCTTTTTTATGCTTGGATGAGATTTCTTCACTTCTGGGTGTAGCATATCTTTCCGTGTGAGCCAGCTGTTCTCTAGCAGAAAGAAAATGTGCCTGGATCACTGTGGATTTCTTTTGCACTCTGAAGCAGGATTTGGTTTGTGGATATCTACTGTTGGTATTTTTCCATGGCTTAACTGCCTGTACAGTGTTACAGGCTGCATTTGCCTGCTGTTGTAGCAGGCAGATTTTTGTCCATGATGCCTGCTCTTCTGATGCACTCTGGTCTGAGATCTAGAAAGCAGCCAACTAAAATGTGACTTTATGTAGATTCTTAAAAAAATACTTTTCCCAGAAACTACTGTTTGAGACTAGCAAAGAGTGCCATGATGAATATTATTACATGTTTTTCAGGAACACTTTCCTTTGCAGTTCTCTGTTCTGGACTTGGTGTCTTAGATATTGGACTATTAGTTTTCTTTCCCCACTTTTTTTCTTTTTTCTTTTTTCTTTTTTTTTTTTCTTTTGAGGTCTAGCTAATTCAGGAAGTTCAGACATCCTTTGAAGGAAAACAGCTTTAGTTAAAGGTTTCTATAAAGCTTGAACATAAAGCTTTGAGTGAAATTGGCACATAAAAGATTTTCCACGTGATAATACAATTACTTCTGTGGCAGATTCTAGGGAATCTTGTGGTTCAGAGGTCAGAGATTCCTTAAACGAACCTGTTAAATCATATTTAACTTACGTTATATTCAGGCATGGCAAACTTGTTTTGGAAGAGTTTGTGTAGATCTTGGGTAAGAATTGCAGCTGATTTGATTAGTGATTGGGAGTGGAGAGCCATAAATCTAGGGGCTCTATAGTGTTATTAGGAGCAAAGAGTCACAGGCTTCTAACCTTGTGACTTTTGGCCTTTGTGAAATGGAGTGGTTTTGTATTGTAGGTAATCTGGGAATTTGTTGTCTTACTACATAAATTGTTGAATCACATTTCATTCTTGATAAAAGTTCGGTTGGACCCTGGCTGCTGCTGTTGAGATGGATGGCTTCAGAATGTCCTGGTAATATTGAATATTTGCACTTAGTGCATGGCCCCTGTGTATCACCATGGGCTACTCCAAGAGGGCTGTGTACAATGCAGTCCCTTTAAATAGACTGTGGAAAGAATTCCATGTGTTCTGTGTCCTTTCATGATCTCCCACTACTCAGATTATAGGATGGAGTTGCTTTTTTGTTAGGTTTTATTTCAAGAAGTACTTACTGCTTAGATACAGAAGATACTGATAGTAATTCTGATGTTCCCCATCCCTTTAAAAGGGATGTTTCTTGGTCTCTACCAGTCTCAAACACTTAGTGTCCTCAAAAAGACATGAGTGGCTCAGCATTTGTTTAATATGTCTGGCTATCTGCTCTCTGCCTCAAATGCTGATGCTGTTTAATTTCTCTTTAAATGGAGGAAAAATTGTAGAGACTTCATTAAGCATTCCTTCTCTTCCAGCTTCTGGAATGGACTTTCAGAATGCTTGTTTTGGCTAATCACACTAGCTGTCCTATAAAATGAGTGGTCCTGTAGGAGGTGAAATTCCTTCCTCTGTCCCTTGCTAAAAGGGTAGACCCTTGAATGTGAGACTCCAGTTAGTTCCTGGTTCAGTGGAGTAAAAAAGTCTGTTGTTCAAAGGACTCTACCAATATTCAGACTCTAGGGCCTGTGGTTTCCCGTGAAGACTGCTTTCCTGACACCTTTCAGATAATAAAACTTGGAGTCCTCCTGTCATAATTACAAAAACAAAAAGCTCACAAAAGTCATAATTGTTTTCTTCAGTTATTCTTCTGTATGCCAATCACTTCAAAGGCAGCAGCCATTTCGGTAGTTGTATTCTGGAGGTACACGATACGGTTATGTGGTCCTAAATGGGCAATCCTAATCTTGTGTGGAAAGGTGCAGAGTTAGTTTTCTGATGTGTTTTGCCTTTTGCTGCAGACTGTTTTATCTTGAGAGCGAAGATGGCAAAGTTTAGTGTTTCTTCCTGAAGCTAAAAAATGCAGTTAACTTTTATTACAGCTTGACAAAAGGCAAAAAAGCTGCTGAAATAAATAGTAAGCAGTCAATAATGTCTTGGTCTGTTAGGTCAGTCTGACTTCCTTTTTGGTAGCTTACCTTTAAATCCAGAAGAGCAAATGTTAACTGTTAAGTTCTGGATTTATGGTGACAAGCCTGCAGATTACGTAATGTGAAGGAAACTTACTCTTGCAGGCTTTCCCATGGATTTGGATTGCCTCTAGTAATGAGTGGGTACTAAAGATAAGGAAACTGATATTGTGGAAATAGCTGGCTTTTGAAGTGGAGGAAAAATCAAGAACATGTTTAACTGTTTTAAAACTTTACTGCATACCTGTAATTGTCCAGTTTTGTGGTTTAGAGAATATGGAGTGTTTCTGGGCTTTCTTATAAGGCAGAGGCTCCATACACGGTTGTTGATTGTTCTAAATTCCCATTGTTTTCTTGGCTTTTCTCCCTTGGTATATGTGTCGTCTGGAATCTGATTTGTAGTTGGTGAGGTAACATACGTGGAGCTCTTAATGGACGCTGAAGGAAAGTCAAGGGTAAGTGTTTGAGAGAATTTCTTCTGTGGATTTTCTACATGACAAATGTAACTGTATGGTGGCGTGGAACGAAAAGAAGTCAGGAAGGTAGACTCTGTATGCTTAGTGGCTATAACATAGGTAGTGCTTAAAGCTTCTCTTGGGATGGGGAGGAGGTGGGATGGGGACTTGTAAACAGTGTTAGGGTGGTCTTCCACTGTGTTCAGTTGGTGTTGGCTGCGTGAATTATGCATGGACCCTAGCAGTGGTATGGAATATTAATGCAAAACTTGTGTTTTGGCAAATGTCACTGTAGTGGTTTGCTGAATTTGTAAGGCCAGTGTGTAAAAGCAGGTTCTGTAAACTACACTTCCTGTGCCAGTAAACATAAGTCAACCTCTTAACTTAAACGTATATAGCCTTCACAGGTACTTAACTCCTTTAGTTCAGCAAAAGAATTTTGCAGGGAGGAAATAGTAGGAGCTCGCTTAACTGTACTGAAGAATATGGATTTAGGGTGAGAGAATATGGCAAGGATTTTGATGTATGACAGAGAAGAACAGGCCATATAAAGCGTGTGGTATTTCTCTTGGAGAATCTGGACTTTAGTTCTGTTTGTTACAACTTCAGAAACTACAGTTTAATCCTGTTAATGTGTAAAAAAATTTATCTTATGGAATTCAAGTAATGAAGGCCTTACTGGGTAAGATTACATTTATTTTTGCTATTAGGGTTAACTAATGTAATTGGACTTAAATCATTTGTTTTGTATTTTGTGCTTTTACTTACTTTTTTCTTCTTTTTTTTCCCCCTCTTCTCTTCCTTGTTATTTCGCCTGTGAAATCATCTCGTCAGGGATGCGCGTAAGTTCACTTATCAGTTCGTAGCAAGACATGGGGAAACTCCAAGCTGTAAGCAGTGTTCTTAGCTGTCTTGTATCTCCACAGTGTTGTTGAATTCAAGATGGAAGAAAGCATGAAAAAGGCTGCAGAGGTTTTGAACAAACATAGCCTTGGTGGAAGACCATTGAAAGTGAAAGAAGTAAGAAAGACTTGTATCTGCTCTTTCAGTATCTTGCATTTTAAAGTGAAGGGATTGTTCTTACTCAAGTTTCATGGCTGACTAATTTGCAGATAAGAATACTTAAAGTAGGGTTCATCAAATAGAATTAGAAAACAGACCAACTTTTTTTTATTGTTTTTGCCATTGGCATATGTTCCTGAATGAGGTTGAACATGATTATCAAGAATAAACTTGATCTAAGGAATAGGGGCTGATGATAGTAATGCATAACTAGAAGAGAAAAAGCAAGATCTTGACTTTAACTGAAGGTATACTTTCTTATTTAATGATTTGGAAAAGAAACCTGTGTAAGTACTGTTTGTTCTTTATTGACTGCTTTCTGTTTTAATTATGCATCATAACGCATGCATGCTACAAACAACTACACAGAGAAGCTTTGTCTCTGAAACATTTTGAAGATTTATTTCCATTTTGTTTTTTAGAATGACATGCTTAACTATATCATGCATTAATATTTATTTATTGACAAGTTTAAAACTTGCTTGCAGTAGCTTAGATCCTGTAGCTGTGTTGAAGGTCTTTTTAAATGGTCAGCAGTATTAGCATTGACTCATGGCCATATGGTATATGAGCTATATTCTTAGCTAAGAAAACTGCATGCTTTCTAAATACTGGGAGAAGATGTGTCTGCATATGCATAAGATGGGGTATATGTGTGCAGGAGGTCTGTCCTTAGCAAGTGCTTCTTCGTGCAGTTTGAGGAGCAGTTGAAACGAAGGATGGATACAGTAAGTGACAGCACTTCCCATATCTGGCAGCATTGATTGCAAGCAGGATAATGATTTCCTGGGGCAGCAGCCTGCTTCTGGCTGCAAGCACTCCTTGAACTATTGGCTTCTCCCTGTCCTTGAAGGAAGAGGTGATACTGAAGATTAGAAAGTAGTAGTTTTGTCTGGAATTCATCAGGTACTGACCTTTCCAAGGGGCCTTTGGAAAGAAAGGCTGTTCAAAAGGGGTCATGACATGAATGTCTTTCTGTTAATGATAAACCATTAATACAGGAAGTCAGGTTGCCCTCCCCTCCCCTTTTTTTTAATCAGTCCTTGAAAAGAGGTAGTTCTAGTTTGCTAAACTCTTCCTTAAACTGTTGTTAAACTTGAACATTCCTGTTTATATGGAATGAACAGGACACAAATGACTCTTGAAATTGCCTTAGGAGCATTTTACTGGTTTGAGGGATTTTTAGCAACATTTAACCCAGCCATGTGCCACGGTCTGACTGTATAGAATGAATTGAGTTATTGTGGATGACCGTTAACATAAGTTCTGCTGACTGCCATGTTTGCTAGCTCCCTACTGAAGAACATGAAATTAGGTGACATAAAAGTTATGAGGCAGCATAAAGGTCTCTCCCTGAACATAAGGCTTTAGTTCTGTAACTGCTGCTTTAGGCTTTGTTGGAACCAATCTGATTTTAAGCCACACCTTACTTTAACAGTGAAATAGGAAATTTACACTGAGTTTTGACTTGTATTCACTCTGTGTTGTTTGCTGTTTTGATACCACTGTGATATTTTTCTGAAATAACTTTGTGAAAGCTATCCTTTCTCCTGTTTTCAAAATGTACTTTTGCTTATTCTTGAAATTCAGTTCAAGATTAAATTCACTTAAATAGGGAGGATTTCTAATGGATCTTTGTATTACAAGCTAAATCTATGTGTGGCTTCACTTTCCTTAGCAGACTTGTGATGCTGCCATGTTTGGCTCACTGAATACTTAGTTAGAAATTTTGCATTGTAACATAGATTTACCTTGTATTGTGTGGGTACTTTTCACTTTCTGTCTGAAACAAAGTGGCAATCTTTTTTTCTGCCTTGAAGTCTTTGTTCTTTATGTTCTCTAGTGTGTACTAAAATCATGAGATTCAGCACAAATAGGGGCATATCTTAGCATGATTTTAGTTTAAAAGCTGTATTTAAAGGGAGGGGAGAGGGAAGGGAAGGGGAGGTTGCCCAAATGTCTCTTACTGACATTGTATGCACTTTAAGATAAATGAGTTATAGCATTGTTTTGAAGATTCCAAAAGGCAACTGGCATTTATCTTTCAATACCTTGCCGTTGCCATTCTGAATTTATAGGAACAAATGTGAACAAACTATGAAGTTTATCTTCAGTGTTGAATAATAGATAAAACATTCTTGGAGTCAGAGTGAATTAATCAAAAGGAGTAGCTTGCAAACTTGAAGGTTACCAGTACACTGATTTAAGAATGTTTTGACAGGTGGCTATGATGTGTGAAATAGTTGGCAGCATATCCATGGGGAGTAGATAGCCCTGAAGACAGAGAAACTCCTTCTTTTGTCCGTTTTAGTCGTGCCATTGAGTCCCCATGTATTTATGGGAATATAGAGGAACTAAATACGTTTGTTTCTGTTTTTTGTAGGATCCTGATGGTGAGCATGCGAGGAGAGCAATGCAGAAGGTCATGGCAGCAGCTGGTGGAATGGGTATTGGTCCAGGTCCAGGTGGCCCTGGAATGATCAATATCCCACCTAGTATACTGAACAATCCCAACATACCCAACGAGATCATTCATGCCTTACAGGCAGGGAGATTAGGAAGCACTGTGTTTGTTGCAAATGTAAGTAGTATGTGATCTGAGAACAGATCTGGGTCTTAACTGAATTAAATCTAGTGGGTTAGGGGAGAAGTCAAGAATCATCTCTGTTGCAGTAAAACTGAGTAGTCGTTTATTCTGTGACTAGTTCTGCTCTCTTCTGAGTGGAAACAAACTTCCACTACTTTGTATGAAAAATAAGTGAGATGTTTTTCCCATGGTAGCGATACCTTTGTCACAGAAATAGTGTAGAAACAAGACGAGAAGCAATTTGTTCTTCCCTGAGTCTTTAGACCTAACTGTACATGTGACGTTATCAAATACTAAAATTAAACTTGATCAGTGAAGGAAAATACAGCTGTCTGAAGGTAGAAGAGAAAAGATTGACTAGACCATAAGGTCATTGACCAAGCTGCACAGGAAACTGGGAAACATGAAGATAGGCTGAGGAACCTGGGTTTGTTCAGCATAAAAAGAAAGCATTGAAGGGAGAGACTTTACTACCGGTCAAAAGATAGAGCCAGTCTCTTCTCAGAGGTGCACAGCAATAGGATGGAGGGCATCAGACAAAAATTGGAACATGGAAAATTCCTGTTAGATACAGTTAAATAAAAGTCCTAGTCTCTTTACCATGAGGCTCATCAAATAATGGACAGTTTCTGAGAGGGGGTATAGAATCGCTATCCTTGAAGGCATTCAGGAATTGACTGGACATGGCCGTGGGCCACCTGACCTACTTAGGCCACTTTCGAGCTTGAGTAGGGAGTTGGACTAGATGATCTCCAGAGGTCCTTTCCAACCTAAATTATTTTGTAATTCTCTGTGCAACTGATGTTACAAAATGATGACATATCCTATCTGTTTTGATGTTTGATAACGTGTATTTTTGATCCAATGTTCTTGGTTTTGTTCAAGTTTTGTGGTATTCTCTGTTACTTAAATTTTATCCTGCCTCTGTTGGCATTTGATTGTTCTCAAGACTGCTGATACTAGGAAAGTAAACTTAAGAATATTTTCTTTTTTTTTCTTTTCTTTTTTGATGGAAAACTTTATTCATACTTCTGGTATCACTTGTCTTCCAGTTGGATTACAAAGTTGGTTGGAAGAAACTGAAAGAAGTATTCAGCATGGCTGGTGTTGTGGTTCGGGCAGACATACTAGAAGATAAAGATGGCAAAAGTCGTGGAATTGGCACTGTCACTTTTGAGCAAGCTATAGAGGCTGTTCAGGCTATATGTATCCTTGAAGGATAATAATGGTAAACAGTAGGCAAACTTACTAGTATTTCCTATACCAGCTTTCATGAATTAGTAGGTAACTGTCAGTAAATAAAGGAGGATGAAAGTATGATTTTTGCTGTATTACAACTGAGAGAATCGCCACACTGTGGGAAATGAAGACATTGCAGTGGATTGAGAATGCAAGGAAAATTGAAAAAGAGAAAAAAGCCCAGCTTAAAATAGTGGGTTTTCTTTTCTCAGATGACTAAGTGGATTCCCTTTCCCATATGGGGCAATGCATTTCCAGCTCAAATGTGAAATTTCAGTCTCTATTGTAGCTAGTACTTAAATGCAGTTTATAAGAAAAGATTTGCTTTAAATTTCTGTAATGGAGATGAAGAGGGAGTGCAGTAGATCCATCTGCAGTGTAGAAAAGCTTGACCTCATGTGTTCCCCTGACTAGTGTATCTTTACATGGTGGAAGTTCTGGTTTGGTATGTATAGCAGTCTTCTAAAAACACCTATGTACAGATGGCTTACTGTGTGCATGGTCTCTCAACTGAGACTGCAGTGTGGAAAGGAGAAAAATAACCTCCTCTCCCCCCAAAAAAGTGTTTTTGGCTGCTTGAGTATTGATTTCTTTTTCCTTATGAACCTAAGAAGTTGAGACTGCTGGTTACATATTTTCAGTTCAGCTCTTGACATATGAGAGAGTTGACTAAATTCTGAAGTAAGCCACTTCAGTGAATCATGTGATATTTGTATATTCATTGATTCGGGAATGTTGGACTTAAGCATCTTATTTTCATGTTCAAAATATCTAAACATATTGATGAAACACTTAAGCATCTAGACTGGTTTGGAGACATGCAGGCTCATTTCATATGATGTCTTAATGACTTTAACCTTGGCCAGAGAGTATTTTTGTGACTGATGTTTTAAATTAAAGACATTCTTTAAATACTCAGTAATTGGATTTGGAAGCCTTTTAATTTTTGAGAAGGCAGAAGGCTTGTAGATAACCTGTGAGTGGCAGTGTAAGAAGCAAGCTGGAGGGATGTGGTTCTGTGACTGGGTTTTTGTGCTCTGCATCAGAAGCACTTAGACATTTGAGACTTTGGGTGGTTCAAGCACTTGAAAGATAATCTTTAACGAAATAATAGCAATGTTCAATGGCCAGCTGCTGTTTGACAGACCAATGCATGTAAAAATGGTAAGTACATTCAAATTCTTATTGCTCTTTGGACTGATAATGTACTCCTGGTTTTGGATGGTGTATGACTTTAAGGTTGTGGCTTATAGTGTTCTGGGTAAGCAGAAGAACTAAGTAGTTAGGAGAAAGGAGCTGGTATGTAGCCAGGTATTTTGCATCTCAGTTTTAGCTTACGGGTTGAAATATGAAAGTAAATGTGAATTCTACATAAAGATTGGCCTAATTCCTAGTGATATAAACCCGCACAGTCCAAAACAACCTACAGAATATTATTTCTGATTTTTTTGCTAGAAAAAAATCACAGATACAGTAAAGATAGGAATGCAAGGCTAAAGCAATTTTGTTCGAAGTTTGTATGAGGTTCTAGCCTACCTTCTGCCTAGAAGAGCAAGAAATGCTTTGTTTTTTTTTTTTGTTTTGTTTGTTTAATGTATTTAATTATATCTAGGATGAACGAGCTTTTCCAAAGGGAGACTTCTTTCCTCCAGAGCGACCTCAACAACTTCCTCGTAAGTCTCTTCTGTGTGACTGAGGCCCTTAAGGTTTTAGTTTGCTGTGCAGCAACTTGAATGTTTACAGCACAAGACGTTATCTGAAAGTATTTTGCTCTCAGCACTGCATTTAGAGAAGCTTCCTTTATATTTACATGTATTACTGAATATTATGCAGATTACATGTATTACTGAATTGGAGTCTGCTGGCAAACAAAGCTGAGTTGCTAATAGTGCCCCTTAGGAACGGGAAAACTGGGCTTAAGAGGTAGTGCTCTTGTAGCCCAGGATCCTTAGGAGGAAGAGATGAATAAATAGAACCCACCTAAAAAGTTAAGCGCTTTTTTAAACTTGAGGCCATGTACTTTTTTAGAACCTGGCCCCCATAAAATTCTAGCTCAGCCTTTCGAAAACTAGAATCCAAATTGTCAGAATAATATCAAAAGAGGAAATAGTAATGCAGAGTTTCTCCTTGCCTTTTTTGGATCCTTCTTTCGCCTCATAGCTGGGTTGTCTTAAAACAGTGTCGCATTCATGTTCTTAAACTTCCAAGTTTCTCAGTTGTAATCCAAAGGCCATGATGGCCCTCTTTTTTTTAAGAAAAAAAGTGAGTGATAAGTTGTGTTGTTGTAAAACAAGATTCAAAACTTCCCAAGTTCATTTTTTTAAGAAATAAAGGAAGAAGTCCTAGTCTCATTGGTAAATAATTCTTTTAAGATGTTTGTAAGTACAAGCAGAGTTTTCTTCCTGATAAGTATGAGGGAAATAGGAGTGGTGTTTCTTTTGTTCTTTCTTTGGACTTGGGAACCCTTAAGTCATTTGGGTAGAGGTAGATACAAAATCATATTTGGGAATGATATACTTCCTTTGCTCAGGGGAGAGGCTGGCTGTGTGCTCTGGATTATATAGGTGGCTATCTAATGATAGATGGATCTTTGATTATTTAAATTCTTACCTACAAGGGAAGATGTTTGGTCAAGGTGGAAATAAGCTTTTTATCAATCAAGGATAATATTCTGCAAAGTTTGGAAGTCTTTTATGCTAAATTGCCCACTCAGTTCTCCTTAGCTTGAGGAGTTGCATCACAAAATAAAATGAGGAAAGCAGTGTTCTAGCCGGATATTTTTTCAGGAGTCAGCTCAAAAACACACACGCGCACACACACACGTGCACACAAAAGCGAGTTTTCTCAATAGCCATATAGAGAGTGGAAGATGAAAAGGAATATTTGAGATAGTTTTCTAGTCTACTTCAAGACACATTACTCTGGTTTTAGTATATGCTTTCATGCTACAAGTACAGACCTAGAGGTGGGAACACAGCAAGCTTTTTAGAGAATGGAAATCAATTACTTAAGAATAAAACTTGCTGTTTTGACAAACTATGGAAACAAGGCTTTTTTGATATCTGAATATTTTCTTCAGATGGTCTTGGTGGTATTGGCATGGGATTAGGACCTGGAGGTCAACCTATTGATGCAAATCATTTAAACAAAGGCATGGGAATGGGCAACATGGGACCTGGAGGTAAGAAGATTACTCCTATGCTTTGTTTCATGAGAGCTTTAAGCTATATAGAAGGTAGATAGCTGTGTTTTGCCAAAACAAAAAGTTGAAGTGTATTAGGAGTGTTAAAGGCAATTGGGTTTTTGTTGAGCTAAATACTGAGCTTGGTAAGGGAAACTTGAACTAAACAGATTGCTCCATTTTTTTCACCATGGTCAAGGCAGCTCTCACTTCCTGACTCTTGAGCATGAGCAGCAAACACTGCAAATATACAATAAAATTTTAAAACCATCTGTCATCCTTAATATTTGTCAGTGGGCTTGCAAATCTGTGTTTAGGATATATTTAAATAGCAAAAATTTTAAAGAGCCACCAAAAATGTAGCACACATTCAGCTTTCAGTTTGTGAATGCCTGTGGGTTTTTCCCTTTGCTGCTTTTACCCCCTAAGAAGGAACTTTGTGCTCTATTCAGAGCTGTCCTGTGTAAACTCTTCAGTCCAAACAGTGGACATGCTATATGGTCTCTTTGTACAGCCAGTCTAATGGCTGAATTTTTGTAGAATTATATCTGCTATATAAAGCTCTCTCTTTTATTTTGAGGAATGGGAATGGAAGGCATGGGCTTTGGAATGAATAAAATGGGAGGTAAGCTGTGTGTGTTTTTTGTTATTGTTTTGATGTATATAGCTTGGACTGCCTGAAAGTCATGTAAACTTAATTTTCACCAAATTAGTAATTTTCACCAATTTAGTAATGACTCCTTTTGAATATTAAAACTGCTGTGATGTGGCCTATACAAGTGTATGGAGAAGTGTTAAATTTTCAGAGAAAGCATGACCAGTGCTTTAGTCATTTGACTTGTTAAAATTGCCATTGGTTTAGGAGATAAAACAGTCTGGTCAGAATTTGGTCACGTCTTGTGAATGTGTGTTAAAGTTATCTTGGTGCCTGTGGAAATGTTTTTCAACTTAGCATTTACACTTCACGAGATAAGCTGTTTCCACAAAACATCACTAAAGTATTGCTGTCGAATATTTCATTTCAGGAATGGAAGGTCCTTTTGGTGGCATGGAAAACATTGGTCGCTTTCCAGCTGGAATGAACATGGGCAGAATGAGCGGTAGGTATTTGATTTTTTTTATCAAATTCCACGTAATCTCTGAAAGTTTAGTACCGAGGAAACTCTCTAGGTTGGCCCGTTTCCTTTCCCCAACTTTTATTGGAAGAACTCTGGGCTTACAGATGACACAGTATTCGCAAATTCCTCGTGGCCTCTAAATCATAGAAAGAGTAATGTATTGGGACTGTCTTGAAGGCCTGTTTTAGAATGAGATAAACTACACTATGTCTGTATTCAACAGAAAAAAAAAACTTAAGAGCAAAGTGACTGCCTCAAATGTGGTTGTCTGTGTATTGAGATGAGTCCCATTTCTTGTCTCAAGAGGCGTGATAAAACTTTGCCTTACTGCTGCATTAGGCCTAAATTTTTCAAGGTTAAAGATACCCTGAAGAACATATTAAACTTAATTTTTACAGAGATGGATCGTGCAATGGGTGGAGGATTTGAGAGAGAATTTGGAAGAAATGAAATGGGAATGTCCCGTAGTTTTGGAGAAACCTTGGAGAGAGGAATAGGTAAGTACGCTATGATAAGGAATTCTAGTATGTGTCCTAGCTGAACTATACATAAAAAAATCATGCATACTCTGTTCTAATCTAACAGACTAAATTTTTTAAAGAGCTTCTGTAGTACTTTTTGATCAAACTCCTATAACTATACATAAGACAGCTATATAACCAGTAGTGATTTGTAATGTGCTGTGTAACGGGAGCCTGATAGGAAAAGGGAACCTTTCTGGCTGTGTAGTAAACTGCCTTGTGTCCTGAAATCTCATACTAAACTTCCATATTTGTGCATGGCAAAGAGGAAAATTGACTGATGCGTTCCCAAGCCTGTAACATAGTTTGCAGCCAAGACAGCTGGGAGGGGAAATGGGTATAACCTTAATTTCTTTGCCTTCCTCCCAGACATTGCAGGAACCTGGTGTAGCCTCATGCATCTAATCACTGAAGAGAACACCATTACTATGCAGCTTCATGAATTCATGTAGTACTAAACTTTGTGCTCTTAATGTGGATCTTTCCTTCTGAAACTCAGTGGGAAAGGAAGACTATCAGCATAGCAAATAATGTAGTACAAAATAGTACTTGAACTGAGCAAGTAGAGCAGTGCTTTTCTGTGGCTGTAGTAGCTTGGAGATGGCAAAAAGTATTATACTTCATGGAAAGCTTCAGAACTTGAACATTTTAATGTCTTCCATGAGCATCTGTTCCTCATGTGTACAGTTTGATTCTGCCAGTTGCTAGTATGTTAACCTCTCCTTAGATTGTTCTGCTATTACTGTGCTTTATTGATCTAACTTAAATTCATTCTTAAAGCAAAATGTGCTACGTTGTTGCTGGCAGAACTCAGAGGTCTGGTTTTGTAAAACTGGATCTCAGCTGCAAGGGGAGAGGAATCTTACTTTAGTCATTCAAAAGGACAACATCCTTTAGAAGTGAGGTTGCAAAGCAATACAGCCTGACTTTAAAAACTTCCAGAACTTAAAGCAGCAATGCACTGATTGTAACACATTGCATTATCGTTTCTTGATATAGCGTAGTACAGTCAAAAATAACTTTCTGGGAGATAATCTTTAAATAGGTAAGCCATGTTATTGCACTCACTAAAACACTTCTGGAAAAAAAAGGAGGAGCACTAGAAAAATAAGAGAACTATTTTTAGATTATGCTTCACTGACAGCTGCCCATTTTTGAAGTGCTACTGTTGAGAAGGTGGGATATTGTCAACAAAATCCTACTTCTTCCCACTGTGTAATGTCTAGCTTCCTAGCAAGCTACCTGCTGACTCTGGAAATACTGGACTACAGTAATCAGTCACTTAAAACTGTAGAATTTCTGAAACAAAACTGAATGCAAATGTCCCAAAGTAGGCAGGCTTTTACTCTTCAACTTACAGAAGGAATTTTATTTGCTTTATAACTGAATCGCAGCACTTAAATAACCCAAATTTGGCTCTGCCTGCTTGCATGGGATTTCTGAGAGGCTCTAAAGTAAACATACAATGTTACTAGCTTTCCACTGAACAAACACTAAATGTTTGTTGCTGTCCTTTCTTAAAAAGAAGCTTGCTCAAATACAGGTGTCACATAACCTGAAACCGTTCTGCCTTACAAGATATTCCTGAAGCTCAAAAAACAGGAGCAAGATGAGTGCTGTTCTTAAACGTGGTTGCTTCAGGCTTCTTAAGGCATAGGTTCATCTTATAGTTGTATTTAATGAAGAATAACAAGATAGTTTTTAAACTGTTTAAGCACACAGGTATTTTAAGACTTTCCCTCAAACTGTAATCAAGCTTAGGGTTTTACTACAAAGCTGCAGTGCTAAACTTGATTTGATAAATAAGCTATGATCCTTTGTACAACAGCAAATTGGCCTAAACTACAGGGAAGTGATCCTTTCCGTGTAGAAAGCAGAATATTCTGTAGCAGAGTTGGAAGAACTTAGTCAAGATTTTGTGGCATAAATCTTGAAACAGTGTTCCTACTTACATTTTGTGGCACAGGCAACCTTCTTATGCTTCTTGCTACATTAAAAGGCCAAGCATGCTTTGTGAATTTGTAATGGTCATACTATTCTTGTATGGATTTTTTTTTTTTACCCTCCATTTTTAAGAGCTGTGGATAGAGATAACTCTTAGGTTTGGGGAGGCTTTTCCTGTAACTCTTGTAACTTCTTGTAGCTCACTCTTGTAATTCCTTGGCAGAAGGAATTTTTGAGCTACATAGCAAGGATGATGCAGTTTCATTCCTCTTCCCAGCAATCAATGCTTGAAGTGTAATTTTATCTATTAATTGATTATCCTTGCTGCGTTATCCCTGGTGTACTTCAGTGGACAAATATTACCTAAAGTTTAATATAACATACCACCTTTGCCTCCCTGATTTTGTCTGAGGTCTGCATACGCCTTCAGAATCTTTTCACTTGTCTTTTGAAATCTTCATGTATACGGAAGTTAAACATCTTGGAGAAGGGATGAACTTTTTCCTTCTGAACTGTAGTATGTGTATGAGATTACTACTCCCCGTGCCATGATAGTCTGTGTAAATACCACCACCACACTTATGGCCTGAAATACAGCTTTGCTTCACATTCTGCAGCAACAGAACACATGGCATGCAGTCACTTTTCTGTTAATAGTAGAGCTTAAAGCATTTGGGGAATGCAAATATATATAATCAGCTTGGTTTTGTCCATGTTACATTACTGATAATCCATGTGTTGTATTCCAGGTGGTGGAAATGCCAGCATTCCTGGGATTGAGAGGATGGCACCTGGCATTGATCGTATGGGCTCGGGAATAGAAAGAATACCTTCCGGGATGGGGCACGGGATGGAGAGAGTAGGGTCAGAAATAGACAGGATGGGTCTTGTTTTGGATCGCATGAGTTCCAATGTGGACCGAATGGGTTCAGGAATTGATCGAATGGCCCCTCTGGGCATAGATCACATTGCTCCTAACATTGAGAGGATGGGCCCAGCTATTGAGAGAATGGGTTCTGGCATAGAAAGAATGGGTTCTGGAATAGGCTTTGGTATTGAGAGAATGGGTGCTGCCATTGATCGTGTCGGTACCACTATGGACAGAATGGGATCAGGTGTAGAACGTATGGGTTCTGGCATGGATAGAATGGGTATAGGTATGGAACGTATGGTCCCTGCTGGAATGGGAACTGGAATGGGTCAGGTCATAGAGAGAATGCCAGCTGGTTTGGATCGCATAGGTGCCACTCCTATGGAAAGAATAGGAATAGATCGCATGGGTGCTGCTAGCATGGAGAGAATGGGCTTGGAGCGCATTGGAGCCACTAATATGGAAAGAATGGGTCCTGCTATGGGACAGGGCATGGGAGCAGGCATAGATCGAATGGGACTTGCAATGGGAAGCAATTTTGAAAGAACAATGGATATGGAACGTGGAAACTTTGCAGGCAATTTTGCAGGCTCCCTTGGAGGAACTGGAGGACCTGCAGCTGGGGTGGCCAGAAAAGCCTGTCAGATATTTGTGAGAAATGTGAGTAGCCTTCTTCCTACCTTTCCCTCATTGATCATGAAATTAATGGTACTGAGATGTTGGCCACCTCTGTGCTTTGTTGGCTTCGGTTAGAATAATACTGGCTGCTGCCCAACGCAAAATTAGTTAGGCTCTTGGGAGCTGAAGCCAGTCTTCAACAGGAGAAAACTGTCTTCGTTTGTAAGTGGTTATGCTGAACTGTGGCTGCCCCTGAATGGAAAAAAACTGTTTTGGAGAGTTGTGGTACTGATAAGTCATTCAGTAAATCCTCAGTAATGGTCTATTCTTCTTTTTCACAGCTGCCTTTTGATTTTACATGGAAAATGTTGAAAGATAAATTTAATGAATGTGGTAAGTTATTTTGTCTTGGCAGTCTTTACCAATTACTGTAAGAGCTGGTATGACTTAAAGTAACTTTTGGCACTGTACGTCCCTGACAGTAGTATCTTAGTTGAGATTTTGCTCAGACTTGGGGAAATACTGGCTGTTAACTTTCACTAGTATTTGCAGTGTTTTTATCTCCACTAGGCCAGCTAGAGTTCTGCGGTGGTGAAAAGGAATATTGTGACTGGCTAGTTGATAACCTAGTGAACACATGCTCTTTCTCAGCTCAGTGCTTTGTTCTCTTCTCCATCTCAGAATTAGGAGGGCTTGATTTTTATCCTGTGGATAGCCTCTTTGCAGTTGCAGAAAGAGATGAGAAATAGAGATACTGAAGTAAGCCCAGGACATTGGATCAGGCTCTTTTCTAAGAGCCAGACGTTGAGAACTGCTGAGATACATCATGGAGTCAGGTAGCTGAAAGGATTTATGAATGTAGCTTGATATAGATAGGTCTAGTGTGCTCAGCTCGTGAGATGTTTGATGTTAGCTTTAGTAAAGCTAACCCCATACAGACATCCTGCTCACTACAACAGTGACAAATTTCCAGTGTTGCACTGTGGAATAAACATACTTCTAGAGGACTGAGAAGCATCATATGGTAATTTTTTATGCTATTTCCTTAAAAAGCATAATGGTTCTCAGACTTCATGGGCATGTCTTTCCTTTCTGGTCTCCTGCTTGCTATGGTACCAAGAGAGGAGCAAAATGGAAAAGCAAGACTTAAAATACTTGTTTTCCCTGGACTGTAGAGTTAGTTGGATAAAGTTCTGACTTGTTGAAATTTTGGGAGATTTTTTCATGGCAATAGTCACTGCCCAAGCCTTCATCCTTGATACCTGATGCTGCTTGCCTGATGGCAAAATCAAGTTCCAGCCTCATTAGCTACAATGTTAACTAAGTGTTGGCAAGCTGGACGGGGGCTGTTAGATTGCACTTTGCTCCGTTCAGCTACTTTTGATGCAGGTATTTGAGTTCAAGAGAACCAGTTTGAATTAATTCATCTTTTAAACTGAGTACGCTCCTTTAAAAGAGTGACTTGGTAAAGTTGTCTTGCAGCTTAAAATTTCGAAGTAATGGCAGTTTTTAAACTTCCACTTCCCTTGCCTGTAAGGTAGAGAATGTCAGAGTTGATAGAGTTCTGTGGTATGTCCTAAGTTAAACAAGAAAATTTTTTCTTTTTTCTTTTTTTTTTCTTTTAGGTCATGTGCTGTATGCTGATATCAAGATGGAGAATGGGAAGTCTAAAGGATGTGGTGTGGTTAGATTTGAGTCCCCAGAAGTAGCTGAGCGAGCCTGCCGTATGATGAATGGGATACAGCTTCGTGGGAGGGAGATTGATGTGCGAATTGATAGAAATGCTTAAGTAGTTGCCTTTTTAAGACTTATACCAGATTTTTGTTGAATTTGTATTTTTCTTGTTAACCATTTTAATTTGACTGGATGTAAAGGTGTTAAAACAATTCAGTTGCTTTCTGGAGTAATTTTAATTACTTTTTTAACAAATGGATTTCCATTTTACTGTTTTTGCATTGAAACTGCAATGTGCACAATCTTTTTTTGTAGTTGTGGCATCTTGTTGACATTACAGATGTAAACAGTATGACTTTGATAATAAATGCAAGTTAAAGCTTTCAGTCATTGCATCTGTTACTGGCAGCACATCTTATGCTTGCAAAAATACCTGTAATCTGAGCTCAGTAAACTAGAACTTGTATTTCCTGTGAAGTGTCAAGAAGGAATGTTCGTCTCGGTTGTCAGTTTATGACGGTATGAATCAGTCTTTAAAATGATAACTTGCATATTAGCAGTAGTATTTGAATGTCTTCAGGGTATGAGGGACTTCTCTTCCTGTATTAAGATGTAGTAGATTAGCATTATTCTAGCAAAAGAACTGGAGTTGGTCACTTAAATTTTTCTCCAGTGGCAAGGCTGGTTGTAAAAAAAAAAAAAAAAAAAAAATGCCTATTGCAGAGGCAATGCACACTGTTCATTGTTCAGTTCCAGTGAGGGGCAAAGTACAGTCTGTAAGTGGGAAACAGCTGCTGCAGGTGAAGAGAAAAGATGGGATTTTATACCTGCAACAAGTACAGTTTTAATGTCCAGCTACAGAAATTAAAATTGATTGGAGGGGGGAGTTCTCTTGGTGGGAGAGCTGAAATTTTATACTAAAGACACGATTTTTTGCCCTTTCCTTTGTTTGAGGTCTGCAAAAGTTCCAAGACTAACTTCTAGTTACAGTAACAGGAAATGAATAAAGGAAATGAATAAATGTTCTCCTTAATGGCCTTGATTCTATCTGCAGTACTCTGCTGCCTGAGAGACACAAGGACTGCTTATTAAATTCATGAACAGGCTGTGTTGCGTAAAGACGTCATCCAAGCTGTATCCCAGTCAGAAAGGATAGACATTTGAAGTGTTAATCTAGTGCAACAGGCTGAAGTTTAACAAAGTTTTCTTCCGGTGAAAGGTCTCCTGGCTTGTTTCTGAGATGAGTGCTCTGTGATACCTAATGACTGAATTGTGCTGCGAAGGCTGGAGTGGTGTGGGAGGTCTTAAATGTGGAAAATTCATTGAGCTAGATACTGGAACAGTTTTTACAGCTACACTGTGCTGGGGAGGAAGGAAAGAAAAAGCCTGGTAACTGGCAGCTTTTGGTCTCCTTAAGAACTCTTTTCTCCACTTTGCCCCTGCAGTAAGTTTCATGAAAACTTACTGTTCAAGAATGTCTTCTCTACACTTCAGGGTTCTGAGTTACAGCTTCACCTTGCCATTCTTACTCAAGAAAAGGCAGCATAAGAGTTTCCCACCTTTTCCAACAGTGCGTTCTCTCCCCAGTATATTTTCCCTTGGCTGTACTGATAGAAGTATTTGTGGGGTAAAACTGTTGAATCAAGAGACTCGTTTGTAGTTCACCGAGATTTTACATTATACATCATTAATGAACAGTTTCCTCTCACACAGCTGTACTGCTGAAAGGTAAACGTAGCAGAGAAGTGTAGGAACAACAAACCAGCTTTGCTACTGCAGAAAATGTAGATGATGGACTGTATGTTGAGTAGGTAATGATCACTACACGATGAGCTGCTACAAGAAGAGGAGAAGGAATAGTGGCTGGAAAAACTTTTGAGGAGAATCTCAGGATGCTGCTGACATTCCAGAGTGGTATGCTGGAGAGAACATGTGCAGACACTTCACTTGATACTTTGTACTTTAGAGGAGAAAAAAAAATACTGCATTTTACTTCATAATAAAAGAGATGTTAGTTAAACTTTTGTTCTGACTTTCATTGTAGCTAGCCTTTCTGCTGAGATGGGGACGGGCTACCTGGTGCGTGAGACGAGTTCCTCGCGGACTCTAACCTGGGGCTGGTTCGCTTTTGCTGCCCCTCGCCGCTGCCCCGGCCGCGCTTCGAGGCAGCCGCGGCTGAACGGGAGCCCGGTAAACCGCTGCCTTGTTTCCTTCGCTTTCCCGTGCTCTGTCGCTGACGGGAGCTGTCAGTGCTGTTCGTGCCGGGTCGGCGTGCTCCCAGCACGCAGGAGCCTCCGTTCCCTCTCGGTTTGCTCGGCGGCGCTTTCCGGCGCTGCGCCGAGCCGAGCCGCGCCGAGCCGAGCCGCGCCGCGCCGCGCCTGCGCCCTGCGCCGCGGCGCGCCGCGCTGACGTCACTCGGCGGCGCCGCGCGGAGGTCACACGCTCAAGATGGCGGCGGCGGCGGGGTCCGGGGGCTGCCGGGTGAGCGCGGAGCGGCGGGCGGTGGCGGAGCTGGTGCCGGTGCCCTCGCCGAGGGCCGGGCCGGGCCGGGTTCCGCGAGGTGGCCCCGCGTCCCGCGTGGGCGGCTCCGCGCCGACGGAGCGCCCGGGGCCGCCGCACGTCCGGGTCGGGGCCAGCGGGTGCTGCCGGCGCCCGGCTACCGGATCGCTCCMCCGCGCTGGGGCTGCCGCGGGGCCGGCGCCGCGGGCTTTCTCCGCCTGGGTCCGGCTCGGCCCTTCGCGGAGGGCTCGGCGGGCTGCCCTGAGGGCGCTGACAGGCCCCTCTGAGCGAGCTGGGACAAGCAGCGTGAGCTGTGCGCGGTCTGCTGTCACTACAGGATGCTGAACTGAAGGCTGGGTTTTGCGATACAAGAGTTTGCAGCTTGTGGTTTCAGCAATACGCAGCAAACTTTCTTAGTGAGCAGTCTATACGTGGCCTTCGGGTGCATCTTTTCTGTTCCGTGTCTTGGGGCAAAAGATGTTTCTCTGCCTTCAGGCAGCACAAAGCTTATGCGCAGAGTGGCCCTGATTTATCCTCTGTAATTGAGGAGGGGGAAGGGAGTAAGTAGTTTTGGAGCCATTTTTTCCTAGAAAAACATAAACTTCTCATCATGAGCAGATGTTTCAAACAGTTACTGATTACATACAAAGGAAGGCTTTACCTATGTATCACTGTTATTATAAAATCGGCCCTCTGTACAACACACATTTTTCCAAGTAATGATGAAAAGTATATTGCCTATTTTTGACTGCAACGTTGGTTTTATCAAAATGAACTTTAAGAGGATGCAGTGCTGTTTAAACATAAAACAGTATTGTTACGGATTGTTCTATCTTGCCAGCCTGCAAATATTTCATGGCAGCACCTCCAATCTGTTCCCTAAAGACCAATGAATATTGTCTTTTTTTGCAGTATTCTTTTCTTGGTTCTTTAAGCTAGCTATCTTGTATTGCATGCTAACCTAATCTTATGTTTTGATTGCAGAAATGTCTTGTCAGTGGCATATGGCTTATATCAGGAAGATACTCTGTTCCTGCAGTCTACAGTGGCACAGTGTATAGAATGAGCAGGCCTGTTCTAGAGCTTTATCAGGTTGGTTAATATTTCAGACTGAAAGAGTTTTACTGACAAAGTACTGAATCTACTAGATGTGGATATGTTCCCGAGAACAGCAGTTCTAGATGAAAGTTTCAACTTTTAAAGATACATTTAATGAATCCAAGCATTTTCTTAGTAGTTGAGTTCAAGTGACAGAGTTTAGGAGTGGTCTTCCAATAGCGCCTTCATCTACCATGTAAATTTTCCATCGAAATTGGTTAATTGTCAACAACTGTTCCAAGCCTAGCTAGTGTCAAACTGCCTCAAGAGAAACAGCTTTTTTACATGACTATATAGATGTGTGTCACAAGACGTTATAAGTGTGTTAGATGTTTTGCTGTTAGGAGGGTAAGGTGCTTTTCTTTCAAAGTGGCTATATATTTTCTGTAACATCAAATACACCAGAAGTGACATGGTACTTGGCTTAAGTAAATCCATATTCTGGCTTTAATACTTCTTCATTTTAATGTTTCTTTGGTTTCCACAATTTGTAATGATTTTCTTTAGTCTAGATGTTACTCTTCTGGAGGAAGAAAGGGGTTTATATCAGGCTTTGTGGAGAACATCAAACAGGAGTTAGCAAAAAATAAAGAAATGAAGGAAAGTATTAAGAAGTTCCGAGATGAAGCTAAAAAGCTAGAGGAATCAGACGCACTTCGAGAAGCGAGGAGGAAATATGTAAGTCCCATGAATTCTTTCAATGTTTTCATTGACTAGTCACTAAGCTATTACTGTTCTCAATGTTAAACTTCAGTCTTTGTGCAAGTTCAGCCTATTTTTATGAGAACTTCTGCTTGCCTGGAAATACTGACAAGCACAATCAATGCCTTAGAGTGTTTTTTTTTTTGTGCAAAATCTTTCCAGCAGATCCTTCATTAGATTTCCCAAACAGTGAGCAGATAAAATAACGAGGCATTGAATGTAATTTTTTCAGTGTTTAGATGCTGTCTATGTAACCTTAAAGGATTAAAAAGATCTTTACTTGCAGTAACGAAGTGCTAATGTTGTTTACTTGAGTATTGTGTGCTTCATAAGAACATAGAACAGTCAGAGCAGGAAGGGAACCACAAACTGGCAAAAAATTACTTTGTATTTATCCTACTGCTTTGTATTGTGCTTCCTCTGCACTTTGTCAGATGTAGTTTTTCTTTTAAAAAAGATTGCTTATCAGACCACAGACCACTTAAAATAAGATTTCTCTGCACTTAAAAACAAACAGAAAAACTTGACCATCTACTTACTCTTCAGTTGAACTCTAAAATTTTTTACTAACTTACTAAGTTGGTTGTTACAGAATTAACTGCTGGGCTCTAAATCCCCGACTCGCTCATTTCAAGCTATTGTCCTGCTCAGTCTGTTGAATTTATTCATTAGTTCATTTTTTCCATGTTTAAGAGTAGCTGTTAGTTTACATTGCATTGATCAGGGGACCAGCGAAAAACATGTTATGTTCTGGGTTTTGTTTTTTTTTTCTTTTTTTTTCTAGTGAGAAAGTGTTTTTTATTTACCTTAAGAAATGCTAGGAAGAGAAATGACTCTATTAATCCCACTCAGTCATGAGCAAATGTAGCTTTTTTTTTTTGGTCCTAAATTACAGTGTTAATGCTAAACTGTTGCTGAGTGTTTTTTTCTCCTCATAGTTATATTGCACGTTTTTTTCACAGAAAACAATTGAATCTGAAACAGTGAAGACATCAGAAGTAATTAAGAAGAAACTTGAAGAAATAACTGGTACAGTTAAAGAGGTAAAACATAACTGTGGAAAAACCTTCCTCTGAGGCCATTTGGTCCTAAGGCTCTGTGTTTTGTTTGTATTTGAATTATTGTCAAAAGTAATTGTCAGTAAGTTAATGTACGGTCAGAGGTCAGGCACTGCAAGAATATCCAGTGCTGCTTCTTGGTTTTGCAGATTGGAGGTGGTATATATGGTTCTCTCACTGTTAGCACTTAGGAAAGACAAAAAGCCTCAAGGCAGTCTTCCATTGCAGGACAGTCAGAGCAATGCTGGGAAGTCACCATGGGAAGCTTTTTAGGAGATGTGGTGTTGTCACTTTTCACTAATAATGTGGTAGAGCTTGTGTTATAATACTGAAGGCTTTGACCTCATTACTGCACGTTTCAAACACCTTGCAAGGTCAGTGGCTCCAGGTGCTATTATTAAAAGTGCTGCTGGTATAGTTGGTGAAGTTGTTTCCTTGAAGTTAGTGTGGCGTTAGTGATTGCATGGCTCTCTGTGCCTTGAGAATAGCAAAATACCTGGAGGAAGTTCTTCATACGTCAGGGATATGAATGCCTTCCGTTCTAGGATTTGCAGCTGAGAGGTGCTCTAGGAGACTGTTCATTATAATGATGTCAATTGGGGCATCCTGATTTAATGCTTTTTCCTAGGCTGTCCCAGGGCAGAGTGAACTCAGTCGTTTTCAGCAGTAATTTAAGGCCAAAGCCTCTGTGGCTGTGCCCAGCACTGCCTTGAACATTTGCAGTCAGATGCAGAACCTCAGCTGGGAAAAAATAGCCTAATGGTAGACTTAAACTCTGTGTGATAGGACATTTGTCTGTGGACCCTTGGTCCCCACTCTCTGCTGTGCTGCTCCACACCCATTAACCCCAGGCTGAACGCTTTGGTGAGGCTTAACTGTATGTACAGTTGTGAACTGGACACAGTGATTGTTAGTGGACGTAGCCAGTGTCTTTTCAGCAGTGTGTTGAGTGTGCTGTAAAGCATATTTGTAAGCCAAATCCTATTGAAGAATAGGGGAAATCATGTAGTACTGTCATCCTATCATTTCTCTTCCTGTGAGCTTGTAGCTTCTGAGCCATCCAAGATCAGCCTCCTACTGCCAGTGAGATTTCTGAAATCCCCTTCGAAGGAGGATCCTATGACCTGATGGTGCTGCGCAGAATGAAAGGGATGAGCAGCTGCTGCTCACAGTCCTTTCTAACCTATTGCATGGTAGATCGTGACTCTGTAAACAGAGCAAAAGTAACGTATGTGAAACTAAACTGAGAAGAGCTCTTGCTAATTCTACATGAACACTTGCATACAGATGCATAGCAAGGCATCCTCTCAACCACTTCTAGGCCTTCTGTTGAGAAATAAAAAGTACCTAAGTGTTTCAAAGGAAGGGGCTGGAGTATTTTGACTCTGGCATTGTTGGTCCTTCTCTTTAGTGTCAAGAATTCTGAAATGTATGGATAGCAATTATTGGAAATGCACGTGGTCTCATGACTATCCAAAACTGTTGCTCTGCACAGAGGTGTTGGCTGTTACATCCAGTCAGCCTCCCCTGTGACATGTAACTGTACTTACTTTTGGCTTGCTTAGTCTTACTGGGTATGCATTGGGATGTCTGTAGCACTCAGAAAGATGACTTACTCCARAGGAGTTTTGAACCATTTTTTTAATGACCTTTTCTTTCCTGTTCTGTTGCAGAGTTTGGATGAAGTAAGTAAAAGTGATATTGGCCGTAAGATAAAGGAAGGTGTGGAAGAAGCAGCAAAAACAGCAAAGCAATCTGCAGAGTCGATGACAAAAGGAGGGGAGAAACTAGGCAAGACGGCAGCCTTCAAAGCTATTTCTCAGGTGCGTACGTGGGTCCCTTGCTTCTCTGAGGCCCAGGTCCCAGTGACTTGTGGACACGAGCCATTGTCATGGAAGTTACATGCCAGCTTGTGCTGACTCTAAAATTAAATGCAGAACTCTTAGAGCAAGACCTTTCCCGTAAAAAGATCCTGCTTGTGAGCTATTGGAATAAACTGGTAAATTTAAGAGCTATATTTTGCAGGTCTTACACTTTTCTAGGGCAACTGAATGAACTCAAGTAGAGGAGTTTCTGCTAAAATGTGATATTGTAAAAATTGCTTGCTCATGCTGTGCTCCTGGAGCAGCGTAGCATATGTTCATCTTCCGTAGACAGGTACTAGTGGTACTCTTTGGAACTACCGATTGACAAGCTGGCAAGCTCTAATTTTCTAGAAAATTTGTAAGCCCTTGTATGTTTTGACATCACCCAATCARCTGACAAATAGTATAAAATGAAATGTTCCTCGCTGGTTTCTTGTGCTTCCTCTGAAGTATCTGGTTTTAGCCTTTGTAAGAGCGGATACCTGGCCAGATGGAATAGCAGCCTCATCAGTCATGTCAGTTCCCTTCTTTCTGTGTTTCTAACAGGACGTCATCTGCTGAAGGCCGCTTCTAGCCATAGCAGCAGATCACATTATACTCTGGTTTGTCTGTGTTGAAACCTATTGTCCTGTTCTGGCAGCATCCTAATCTAAGAACTGTTTGTTCCATCAATGAAGCAGGCTGCTAAGCCATTCCTTGTAGGCCGTCAATGACTTYATAGAACTTTAAGCCACAAAAAAATTTGCTTTGAAGATTTCTTCTCTTTATATGCTGATAAGTATTTTGATTTGTTGTCAGGTTTGAGTTAACTGATTCACAGCGCTGTAGGAATGGACTGAACTTCAGAGCTTCTTATTTGCTTATCTGTGATGTTTAAAATCACTTGAAGTCCGATTTCTACTTCATATTGTATCTTCTATTCTATCTAGTTCCTGAGCACTGCTGTAACTTTCTCCAGGAAGAAATCGCATTGACTTTAATAGGAGAGGCTGTCTTACCCTGGCATAGCTGTGGTGGACACTTTTGAGCATTCTCCAAGAAATTACTGCATTAAATAAAGTTTAAAATTAACAGTCYTCATAAAACCACTTGGTGCTCTGGGCTAGATAAACTGCATGTCCTAAATAAACATGCRTCTTGGGAAAAAGCTGTACAGAAGGAGTGAATATAAAATGGCTTTCTGCCCGAGTGTATCTGGTTGTAATATTCTCGTGAAACAAGTCTTCTATAGATACAGTCACTAGAGAAACTACTGCTCAGAAGTTCAGTAAATTAATGAAAGTAGCACAGCCAAGATAAAGCAGAACCACTAAAAATGCATTTTAGTCCTAATCCCTATTGAAGTATATAACAAAATTTCCTCCAGTGATTACAGTGGGATGTGGCTTCTTCTCAGCAAAGTCTGGATTAAGGAAGTAGGTGTGCTCTGGCRTGTATCTGGATTTATCAAGTCATTTTTCTTGATGTAACTTCGTCAAAGAGAGCGAATATCTCATACCTCTCCTTTAGTATGAGCTACATTACTGTGATTTTTCTGCACCTTTTCTCTGGCAAAAAGCAGTTTATTTCAAAGTTATTTTCTCAGCTGGGAGATGTGTAGACTTCTGCTGTGAAAAGTGAGGCTGCCCTTTTTTTTTTTTTTTTTTTTTNGTATTTCAGGAAGAGCAAAACTATTTGCTTGAGCTTGTGTCTTTGTCCTGGATTTTGTTGACCTTTCAGATGGTTTTGCTGCTAGTGCTGATTTTTCTGAAGACTTACTTTTCTCTCTCCTATTTGTGGATGCTAGGAATCACTCTTCCTTTATCTGTAGCTTGTCTTTTTATCAGCAGCTGCTAGAGCTGATACTCCTTCTTTCCTCTAACATAATTTACTCAAATTTAAAGTACAGAGAGAGCCTGTAGAAGGTGCACCTCATCAGCCATYAGGTTTGGCCTTCTACTTTATTGTTTTATCTTCAGGTTAATCCAGAYAGAACTAGATCTGTTTATGGTCCCAAACTGCTAACTTCTTAAGCAGAAAGCCTTAATATTGATRTATTGCTCCATATACATTAGCAAAGAGCCATTTGCTGTGTAGAGAGAGAGGAGAATAACCTGTGGTGTTACATCTTTTTTTTTCCAACAGAAGTGACTTGCAGTTTTTTGAAAGGTAAATAACCCTAATAAGAATATTTTTCTTTCAGGGAGTAGAAACTGTTAAGAAGGAAATAGATGAAAGTGTTTTAGGACAGACAGGTCCTTACAAACGTCCAGAGCGACTACGAAAAAGAAAAGAATTCTCAGGCGAGAGGATTAAAGAGGAGCGAATATTTGAAGCTAATGAGTAAGTATTGGATGCAACTTAGGTGAATGTTTCTGTGTATAATTTGATAAAAGTTTTAAAATTTAACTGCAGGTTAGAGATGGGTGAAATCTGAGAGCTGAAGTGAGGCTTTGGGGTRAGGCATAACTTAGCAGAGCAGGTAGATACAGAAGCAAAATTCTACCATATGCTAATAACAGTGAAGCTGGACATTAAGAGAAAATATTCTGACATGACATTTTTATGTGCATGTGCATTATAATTTCTCATGTCTAATGTGTTGCTATTGATTTAAGTTTAGCAGGACCAAGTCCTTTCCTCTGTGTACTGTGTAGCTCCACTAAGTCATGTATTTTGTATGTGGCATATTGGCCTGAGTGGTACTGCATGCTCCAGTGATGTTCATCAGTGTATCCTGTTTTTTACTCTCACTCAGATACTAAGGACATGTTCATGAGTACCTGTGTCTACTGCTTTTTCTAGGGAGGCTATGGGTGTGGTGCTGCATAAGGATTCAAAATGGTATCAACAGTGGAAAGATTTCAAGGACAACAATGTAGTCTTCAATAGTAAGTGTTCCAAAGATGGAGTAGCACATTATTTCCAGTGATCTGATTGTTGCTGTGTTGAATCTGATGCCATCTGTGCAAGTAGTCCCAGCATACTGCAAATCATGGGCATTTTTTTGTTGTTGTTGTAGCTGTGGCTGTGAGGTGGTGTGAAATGGGAGGTAGGCGTAGCTGACAACATTGTAGCCTTTCCAAGCTGCTCTGTCTCTGTTGAGACACCCCCCCCCAAATTTGTATTGCCTTTGATCAATAAAATATCACAGCTTCTTGTAGATATCAAAACTTATCTTTATGATTGCACAAAGAGAACTAAATCTGCTTTTTCTAGTCAGATGCACTTTGGCATTGTGAAGGGGCCAGGGCATGCATGCATTCATGTTATCAGGGAGAGGACAGGGAGATCTCTTCTTCCTCACCTCAAGCTTATGGTGCGGAAAAGTGTTGTCTTCAGTGAGTTGGTTTCTGCTATGACTTGCTTATGACTCTGGGATATGTGGAACTTTACTTCCTTTCTATTTTTATTTCAAAACATAAAAACAGTGGATATCTGTATTGCAGTGGGCAATAATTTTTGATGGTTATCTAGATGCTTAATGTTTCTGAAAGGCATAAAGAAGTCGGAAACCAGAATCCTTGAGCAAATCAAAATAACTGTTGCCTGTAGCTGCAGGGTAAATAAGGAAAGGAAAAAAATATTGTATAAAACTGGATCATATCCTTAAATGTGGACCATGTTTTTTCCCACCTGTCTTTAAAGCAGAGCTCCTGGGGAAGTGTCCAGTGTGTTTTTGTGTCCCTTGTGTTAGTCTTTCCAAGGAGAYGCTCGTAACTTCTGAGATTTCTCCACATATTGCATCCTCCAGGCCAGTTTGCATTGAGCTCTTTGTGCAATCTCTGTTTTTTTGTTCATGTTTCCCAGACTAATTTCACRATTTGGGCAGCTTTGCAGATGTGGCTGCAGCAGGCTCTAGAGTGTGTGCTCTCTCTTTGTACCAAGAACACAGGGTGATTTTTGGAAGGAGCATAAGATTCAGGGCAGCATTCCAGTTGTTAATTGACATGGTAGGAAGAAGCTTCYCTGTGGACCCATTATCCCACAGCTACCTACTGCAGTTTCTGATGGTCCATCTGATGGTGCTCAGAGACAGAAAGTGATTTTATTGTAACAATGTCTACTTGTTTAAGTGGCTTTGCTTCCCCCCTCCTTACCTCTRCCCTTGCCTGCTCTTTTTGTCTTTGAGACTTTGCTTTATTAGGAAGAGAAGAGGTTCTCCTTCCCCTTCAATAACTTCTGTGTTTTTGTAATACCTTGGCTTTCTTTCTCCTCAAGGTTGAGCAGTCCACAGAGGTGCTTAAATACTGCATCCTCACTGGTGTCTTGCTATTCTGTCGAAAATTGGCAAGCTTTAAGGTCTACTTTGATTTTCCAGATACRCTTTCTGGGTGTTGGCTTCATATTACTACATCCTGCGGCTCCTTGTAGCAAACTGAGTCTAGGGAGGTTGTTACTGCTCTAAGCAAGTCTAAAGGCTCTGACAGTCGAAGCGAGAGAAACCGTGATCCTAGGCCAGAAGAATTCTAGTGGGACCCTGTTTTCTACAGGGAACCCTCATATTCCTGTGTAAAGGAACTAATCCCATAGACAGTGACAGTTATTGATATTTAAGAGGATTGTAGGAAGGTAAGAAGAAAAATAGTTTTTGAAATTGAAACTTGGTAATCMGTGAAAAGATTTAGAAGTGAACTTGTAGGTTAAATCTACAGTCTGCCAGGAATGTAGTGGAAAGGCACTGTTACTCATGTCTTCTCTCCTTTCAGGGTTYTTTGAAATGAAAATGAAGTATGATGAAAGTGATAATGCTTTCATTCGAGCTTCCAGAGCTGTCACAGACAAAGTCACTGACTTAATAGGTAATGTTTCATCCTTGCTGTGAAAATGCATCTCTAGCCTTTTAGCTCTGTTCCTATGGCTGATAGTGCTGTTCTCCTCAATGTATTACTAGCCTTTGGGAAAGATCCTGGAGCTTTATAGTATTTTGCATGGGTCATTATCCAGTATCATGCAGTGTAGCAACCTGTTACTGGATCAGAAGTGCAATGTAATGCAATGACAAGTGCTATTACGGGATAAATCTCAAACCTGATGTGCAGTTTATAGGTGTTCCCAGGCGATTCTTCCTTCTGTTTTATAACCAAAAGTCTGTCTGTCTGTCTTCTGTTTTTTTGGCAACAGTTGTCATATCACCAGTCTTATTGTTTTATCAGGTGGGTTGTTCTCGAAGACAGAAATGTCTGAAGTTTTGACAGAGATACTTAAAGTGGATCCATCCTTTGACAAGGATCGTTTTTTAAAGCAATGTGAGAATGATATAATCCCCAATGTCCTAGAGGTAAGGCGGAGGCAGAGTATGATGCATTTATTTTGTTTTTTTTTCCTTTATCTCGGCATAGCAGATTTTGCTTTTAATTTTCTAATGCTAAAATTAAAAGCTGGGACAGCATTTGCTTCTCAAACATCCAGCTTAGCATAACATCCTACATGAGATAACCTTGGTAATGGGAAGCTTGATCTCACATCACAATTTAGTTGCAAATCATGTTACACAATTTAATAGCGTAGCAAAACATTTTCTGGCCTGGGAAACAACTGACCTTCTCCCATGAGAAATTGTATAAGCATTTGAGGAATCAAACTGCACTAGATGAATGAGCAGTACAGGGATAGTGTTGATATCAAATATTCATGAAGGAAGGAATCTGGTGCAAATGCACTATTGGATTTAAAATGATCTGTAACTGCTTGGGAAGAAGACCAGGTCAGGGCAAATGATTCAGTGAAAAGATTTCTGGCGCCAGTCAAGAAACTTTGTGAAACTAATGTTTCTGAAGACCAGAGTACAAAAGCACTCAGAAGATAGCACTGATTCAGGATGCAGCTGTGAACACATGTAGTTCATCTCACTGCCACAGTATGTCTGAAAAGACAAAGTGAAGGTAGGAGATTAAAAGACAGATGACAAAAATAACGTCTTGAGAGATCTGTGTGACACTGGAAAAACAGACTTTTGAAGAGAAACGAATGTTAGCAAAGTATTATTTATTCCTCCTACCATACAATACGATAGAGTGTAATGATGTTGCCAGATCATATCTCAAACTGATAAAWGCTAATAAGCATTTAGAAATATTTAATGCTCCTAGTCATGAGGTAATGAGTATAAGATGAGTCAAAAAGAATATGATGCCTGCAGATACAGACATCCAAAGTGATGTACAGTTATGTTTTGTCACTGCTACCTTTCTAGTGACTGACTCATGTATGTGGCTGGAACTGTACTGTCTGTCTAGAGGGAAATAAGGTGGACCTGATGTAGTAAATCAGCCTAGTGATTAGTCTAGTCCAATTCCTACTCCTAACAGTGCGATGTCACTAAAGCGAGGTGCAAAAAATGTGTTCTTGACTCCTGGAGAATGTACTTCTTGTAGGAGAGTTTTTTTCCAAGCAGCCAGCTTACTGATACCCTCAAATACGAAGATTTATAGCTATTATATTGGAAAACATCCTGCCACATACAAATAACTTTATTTTGAAATTTGATAAATTCAGTGTTTGTCTTACAAACTTCAAGTGTTTATTGCACAATGTTTTAAAGAAAAATTAATGAGTTGCAATGCAATTCTTGTGTTCATTGTGTTCCCTGGCTTTTTGCCATCTTGAAAACTAAGCATCTACATCTGTCCTGTACTCCTGCTTCTGTTAGATCCCACTTCTCAGGGTTTCCAGGCTGTGTACATTCTTGTGTCCTGCTGAACGGTAACTTTGAAGATGGCTTGTATCTTAAGTAAGATTCATGTCTATCCTGCTTGGTATCTTTTTATTTATAGAAGTTCTTATTGCTGTTCATCTTTATTTGGTAATACATTCTGCTCCTGTCCTGTTTCAGGCTCTTACAAGGTGATACAGGATTTAAAGTAGTTGGCTTCTGAAAGTGCTGATATTTCARCTTTATGGGAGGTGTTTTAAAATGTTCATATTTTATTTGATTTTTCTCTCTTAGGCTATGATGTCTGGAGAACTTGATATCCTTAAAGACTGGTGCTATGAAGCGGTAAGTAGGGCTACTAGTAATGTCTGAAAAGGTTAGAGCTAAACTAGTTTAACTTGCTCCAGTTTTGCACTGCCCTTCTGAGCTTCCTTGGACTTTTGCAGAGCCTTTGAGGATTGCTACACTGTGTGCTCTTAGTTCYAGGGACCTTGTTAGCTCTGAATTTAGCTCTCTTATGGAACTCCCTAAGAGCTAATGAGCCTTCCTGCAACCTGGAGCTTGGGCTTTCATGACACACAAGCACCAGTTGGTGCCTCAGCAGCACCAATTCACAGCTATCCACTCTTACTTAGCATAGGCTTAGCACTGCCATGGCGTGCCTGACTTATCCGAAATCATTTTGAGTTTCTTGGCACTGGGCCGTCTTGTGACGATTTGTTAAGAGAGATAGAAAACCACATGAACATGCATGTTCCTCTTCGCTTGATAGTTACTGCAGCTTTAATGAGCTGCTGTAGCCTGAAGCTGTGGGGAATGGCTGGAGAGACAGTTGCTCCATGTATGGTCATCTGGGATCCAGCATAGCTGGATAGAAAAATAAGCTGTCTCCATTGCTATGACTGTGACTTCAGTGACCCTGTCTGCTTTGGATTTCTCTGCMTTCCTGATGTGGGAGAAGAAGGTGCAGAGACATCTGAGCTTATCCAAAGTGGTGGGGGTGATCTGCTTGCAGAGTTGACCTGTCCRTGAAGCTACTCCATAAACGCAGCTCCACTGTAGTATCCCAGCAAATAATCTTGGCAGACTCAAATCTGTATGAATTTGCAGCACAGGTAATCCGCAGCCTGGATAATCTGACTGCAGAAAATTTAATTTACTGTTAAGATGGTGGTTTTGTTTTCCTACTGGGATAGATTTTCAGTATTGCATCTAATTTCTGAAACACAATGAATTAGTTTTTATTCAGTGACTGTATTCTTGTACACTTCATGGAAGTAGATCCTTATCTGAAGTTAGCACTTAAATGTAAAAGGATGTTTATTCTGCTCAGTCTTCAATCTGTTCCAAAATAATTGTGTTGTTGGCAACAGAGCCRTACTTGTTTTGTTTCTAAATAATTTGACTGCTTAAAGTGAATGTTCTCCTTACTGATCACCACCACCAGAGGGCTGGAAATTCACATGCTGGAAGAGGAAACCTTTTCTGTTTAAAATTTTCATGTTTGTTCTGTTAGGTCTTCCTAACAATTTTGCAGTATATAAGAGTAAGATATTTAAAGCAGTCTGAAAGTAAAGAAAATTCTTTACTGGTTCAAGCAGCCTTTAAAATGACACTGCAGAGTTCCTCTCAAATCTGTAGAGAGAGCTAGCAAGTTTATTGCAATGCGTAATACGCAAGGAAAACCTGTCCAAGTTGGTTGTAATTGTAAACTAAGCTCATTAGTTGAGACTCATGTAAAATAAGCCAAGGGAGAGGAGGAGAGCCTCACTAATAAGTGTCCAGGAGAAAAAGGCTTTTGTATAGAATCACCACCTAAGTGTTAAATGTATGGTACTGGTGGCTAAAATGTAAGGATGCAAACCAGTAAGACAAAAACTTAAAACAGTGCAAGTATTCCAGCCAGGCTGCAGGATATTGTCTGCCCACAAACTTAGGTATAGTTTGTGTTTTATAAAACTGTTGCTGCCTACTCTCACTACAATTCCTGTCCTGTATCTCCAACTGCAGTCTGGTGACTTGACCAGTATATTTCTAAGTTATTTGTACCTGAATGCTTATAATGAAGGTTAGAAGATCTGTGATYGGGAGGCAGGGTAGCGACTGCCTCGTGTTTGTTTGACAGGTGCCAAGAATGCTGTGATAATGCTGGAAGCAAATAGAAATTCACTATTCCAGACAACAGTTTTCAGTGYGTAAATAATGAAGCATATGTTTGTGTGCCTTCAAAGGAGCCAGGAAATACTGGGCTGCCTCCAGGGTCTGGCTGGGTACTGGGAAAGTARCTTCATTCCCAGATTTTCTCCCTGTTTGCTGTCAAATTGGAGCAGCAAGTGCTTCGAGTATCAGGTGCACTCAGTGTGTGTATTCTGTGGTGAATGATGGATCTTCTATTATGTCTAGTGGAGCTGGGAGTTTTAGTGGGAATTTAGTTATGTGGAGATCAGCACACTTGATGTAGCTGTCTGATATCTTGCAGTAAATCAATTTTCGGCACGTTTGCAAGAAAATGACTTTTTAAAAATTTTTTTTGATGGTTCATACTAAGCAAAAAAATTCCCGTTTTCTTTATGACAGAACAAATTCAAACATGTAACACAAGTTTGTTGCTTCATTTAGACTTACAGTCAACTTGCTCATCCGATACAGCAAGCCAAAGCCATGGGTCTCCAGTTCCACTCCAGGATTCTGGACATTGACAACATTGATGTGAGTGTCCTTKTCTGTACTTCACTGTGTGGACTGAATTAGAAACTTGTGACTTCAGGACTTTACTGCTTTGTTTCCTGCTGTGAGTGCTGTTTCTTGCCTCATGCTGTTCTTGTATTTGCTGTTCCTGSTAACAGAGGAACAGATCGCCACCACTGAAGCACACGGGGCGAGTTTGGGGAAGTAGTTCCCTACTGTGTGATCAAGCCTAAATTAYGGGACTGTGATTTGTCCCCTCTCTGCCAGGGCACCTTGGTCTTAATCACCTGAGTATAAATTTAGAAAGGCTAATAATAAAGGCAAATAGCACYGACCCAGTGTTTTCATGAAGGACTTTGTTGATGCTTATTCTGGATGATAACGTGTAATACTTCTGTGATTCAAGGCCATGTAATGCAAGAATGGCTATTAGAGAGACTTAACTGCTGTTTTGGATGGCTCTTGATGAGGAGCAAGGTAATGGTTGTGAGTGAAGCCATTGCCTGGGTAGGAGCAATGTTGGTAGTTGGGGGATTCTTGCCAAATGTCTGCACAGTCTTAGTGCTCTTCAGATTCCTTTTTATTGAGGAGCCAGAACTRTTACTGTTGTACTTAACAGTAAGTCTAGAGTAGTACTTTCATCTTTAGTTTCATCTGTTACTGGCCTGTAAGTTTCCCTTCAGATGTTTTTCCTTCAATGGCAAAAGCATCTTCAAAAGAAATTMTCATCTTTGATCAGCCCTTCCCTATTTTATAACCAGCTCTGCCTCAAAGGAGATATGTCAGGGGAGGAGGGGAATAGGGTAGCTACGCAATAGCACTTTAAAACACACGCATTAAATAGTTTGAAGTCAGAATATCGGTTTGCCTTTGTCAAARGTACTAGCTCAGTGACAGCAACAGGATGGCAATGTGGTTAATACCAGTTTTCATGGATTTCAAAGAGGAAAAAAAGCTTTGTGTTGGAGTTGATCTTGTTTTCTGAAGARATGATCAGTTTAGCTGGGAGAGAAAGGAGGTGCTTGTGGCATACTGGCAATTTTTAAGACATCTTGACTTGATGCTGCAAAGCATTTGTGTTAAATATATTGCTGAATTGTCAAACCAGTTGTCAAAGGGCAATCATTGGTATGTTTTTAAGCAGCTCTGTAGGGACTGATACTGAGTGAGACACTGTTCAGTGTTTTCATCAGTAATCTGGAAAGTACATTTTTTTTCCTGACAGATGTACAGAACAGCATTCTTGTAAGAATGACAATAGAGCTGTGTGCAGTCATCTTGACCTGGATAAGCTGAATCCCTTCAGACAAATGTGGTACCTTAGTAAAGCCGAAAGCAGAGTCATTCTTGTAGGAACAGAGAACACAGACGTATAGAATGGGAGCCTATACCCAGGTGATCTAGTCCAAGGGACAGAAGACTTAAGGGTGTTGACATGCTGTAGAGCTTGCAGCATTGATGTTAAAATTGAGACTGTCAAGTATCAGCATCTGAACTCACATTCCAGGTACATATTTAAGTACTCTAGTTTGCTGCTTCGCTAGACACCTACTGCCTTCAAGTTTAATTTTGGATCCTTGATATTTTTTAAGGCTATTTCTTTACCTGCCTAAGTATGTTTTTAAGTACGTAACTTGTGCAGCT
Source organism: Rhea americana (assembly GCF_003343005.1). Classification (NCBI taxonomy): domain Eukaryota; kingdom Metazoa; phylum Chordata; class Aves; order Rheiformes; family Rheidae; genus Rhea; species Rhea americana. The sequence continues at coordinate 549,363 of NW_028186399.1, read as the reverse complement.
TGGTTTCTGAACTTGATTTAAGAGAAGTATTATAAATATTGACTTGATCACTGCCAAGTGAGTGGGGCCCATTCCATGAATCCATCCTGGACTGGGATGGTGGGAGTTATTGCAGCGTTAGAGAACTGACTCCTTCAGTAGGTAAGGCAGAGGGGCATTACAGAAGTGCTGAGCTTTCCTCAGGAGAGAATAAAGTGTATACCTTCCTTGTTCAGACCTATCCTATCAAAAGYAGCAAGAGTTACTAGCAGAGTTCTGTCCTCTTGCCTGAATGAATGCGGTGGTTATGAATAGACTGTAGGACTGCAGTGAACAGTTTATTCCCTGTGTCAGCTGGAGAGGTAGGTACTGATCTCTGACTGTTTGCTTTAAAGCAGCAAAGTGCAAGCATGAAGTCTGAAATACCCCTTTGTGAATTAGGGTGCGTTCTTATAACTCTCTTGTGATGCATTCTGTATTATGTGATGAAATGCAATGTTTTTGAAACAGTACATCTCATATACAGAAAAGTTATTGTTAAGTCTGAGGTAGTGTGATCAATGCTTTGGGTAAAATACCCAATAACTCTAGAGTTGCTCAAGAGCATGATGAAAAATATTATTCTGTAACATACTGCATTGCTACAAAAGAAGCAGGAGGCGGCTTGTATTTTAAGAGTACAGCTTTGGGAAACAAAACTTTCTATCGTATTTCTATTCTCTGTTATGTTTCAGTTAAGTTCGTAGAATATTTAATGGGATGATCTTGGAATAGAGATCCTGTCAAACAAAAGGTTGTTACCTTGAAGTCTTTCTCCTTAGTTCTCTATCCAGTTCAGTATAGTTTCATGTTAAAGATTCATTTACAAGCAGATCTTTGGGAAATGTTTCTTAAGAGCATGATTTCTTTTATTATTAGTCTCTACTTTGGAAATACTTAAAACAGAGCTTGTTCATGTTTTGTGAATTTTCAAACATAGGGAAAAAACTATGWAAACTTTGAGAAAAAAATTTGGAAAGTATTTAAGCACAGGGAAAGGTTTGGGGAAAATGCTTTACAATAATTTCTACAGTKACTGTGCCAACAGAACAGGAATAACCCAATTGAAGTGACTAGATTCAGCTCTGAGAGGCAGTGGCACTCTTAAAACTGCTATGGCTTGACACACCTGTTAAATGCTTGATGCTTTTACGTTAATCTTCTGAAACTCTTTTTTTCTAATAGAATTTTCTTTCTTTGCAGCTGGCTATGGGGAAGATGATGGAGCAGGGACCAGTATTAATTATCACTTTTCAGGCTCAGGTTGTGATGGTAGTTAAGAACCAGAAAGGGGAAGTGGTGGAAGGTGATCCGGTAAGTGATGCTYATCAGCTGTCTGTTCCCCTGAGTTTTTCTGCTAGCCATCTCAGTTATGATGAATCCAGTCTCTTTAGCAGTCCCTTAAGGCACTCTGTGGGGCTTTTGCATTTTGTTTATCCACGTTCTATATAATTCACTCACCATAATTGCTCTCTCTAGTTCTCAGCAAAACTGTTACGGCTTTTGCAAGAGTCTGGTGATGCTGACCCTTAGTGCCTCGCAGTCTCCACTAGAACATTATGAACTGTCAGTGGTTAAAAAGAAGGCTGTCCAATGAATAAGTGCATATTGGTACAAACTGTTGTTACTTAGGATGTTCATGCACATGTTATCAAAAATCAAGTACTTTGCTGTTTCATGAATTGTACTGTAAAATACTGAGGTCCGCCCCACAGCGGACAGGAAGGCTGTGCACTGCAAGGGTGTCTAGTCTGCCTGTGTGTTTCCTAGAGGTCCTAATGAGACAGGGCTAGAAGATGAAGCAGGTGSCTTGAAACACAAGTGAAAGAGAAAATAGGTAGGGCTAGAGAAACTTTTTTTAGATGAATAGGTTACACTTTGCTCTATCTGTTCTATAGACCTGGGAAGCACGGACAAGCTGTGTTTTGGAAGCAGTGTAACTGTCCATACTACTCTGTAAAAAGCTAGTATACCTACAGCTGAGTTAGCTTAGTTCTGTGCTTTACAATTGTGGCTCTGTGGCTTTTGGAGCAGAGCTGGCTCATGTCCCCTCACGTCAGAGCACTATGGAGAAAGCATGGGCTTGTTTGCTTGTGTTCATATAAGCATTTGCCAAGTTCTTAAATCAAGCAARGAAAATCATCTGGATATTTACAGGTGAAAATGATTGACCCAAGAAATCAATTCTAGCCTCAAGTAAAATTAGGAAAAACAGGGAAAGAGCGGTGCATCTAGAACAGTGGGTGACTGTCTATACATACTACATTGACTGGTTGGTGTCATCAGCCATGGTCAAGATATTGTCATGCAATTACACGGGGTTTCGCTGTCTTACCAGACCATTGGAAATACTGGACTGAAATAAAATACTCTTGGCAGTGGTGGAGAGGTCAGAAGGTRAGTTAGAAAACTGTGGCAGTTGAACTCATTCTTGCATGCTGTCCCAGCTRTATTTCTTGTCAGTCTCATCACAAAGCTGCTAGATAAACGTATGGAAAGTACCAGTATTTGCTGAAGCCTGGAAAAGAGTGTTCCTGTTCCTATCCATGTGCAGAAGAGCAGGGCTGGTGCTTTAACAGATTGTTGTTTGGGATTGTTGCCTTGATATGGCTGTAACAGAATTGTTTCTTCTCTACTCAAATACAGCATCTGTCTTCACTGATGGTGTATTCTGTGTACTCAAATAGACAGCTAGAAAAGAGATTGTAGCTGGTAGATACAARCCCTATGAAACCTCTCACTTGTGTTCCATGTGTTTCCTTCAGTGATTCTTAGGCTTCTAAGGAGGGAAGTTTAGATAGATTAATCCCATGTGACCAGGTTGTTCTTGGTGCTTTGTGGGTTGCTAGGTTATCCTGGGCCAGATGTGCAATAGCTGGACTCTGGAGAAGCCTTTGAGAATCTTACACAAATCTGAAAGAAAATTAGCTTAAATTGGCTGACACAAGATTGGCTGTCCATGGAAACCCAGAGGAAAGTGTAAATATGAATAATACTATATCTTTGGGGTTGGTGCTCAGCATGAGCCATTTATTCTTGTCAGACTCTTGAAACAAGTGTTACAACCCATTAATTGAGAATTATCTTAAGTCAGAAGAGTCTGCAAACATCTAGAAGGAACATTTTAGATCACAGTGAGGAGAGGAGCTGGAGCTGTGACCACCGCTGGCACTTCCTCCTCTTGTTGCTGCTGTGCGTGGCCAGCTCTGCCCTGCCTGCGTGCATTTGTCACCTGTGGTTTCCGCTCCTTTAGCGCTCTCTGGGACAGAATTGAAAAGCTATGTATTAAAGCCCCATCACACAGCTTCCACTTAATCCTGTTCTTTTTTTCTCACCTTTCCTTTCATGAAGGGCACTGTAAGAGCTGAGCACAAAGTTGCAGTGCGTTTGGCAGACCAGGCAGGAGCTGGAGTTACTTAACCAAGTTGTTTGTCAGAGATGGGGAAAATTACAGGAACCAAGTGGAAGTGGGAGCGCAGGTTTTTTTTGCTACTGCCGCGCAACCCTGGTACAAAATGTCTTACACTGTCACAAGCCTTTATTTCCTGGAGCTCTCCCATATCCAGTTGTGTTAAGTGTTATACATGATACAGGCTGCTAATGGGAACCTCTGACAAGAGATGTTTTGTAGAGTGATTGCTGTGCAGCAAATCTCTGACATCTCTGTGGATTGTACTTCACTGTGATTTAGCTTTTAAATGTGCAAGTCCTAGACTGCAGGTTCTGCTGTGACTGATGCTAAACTGAGCTTTTCAGATTTAACCACAGAATGCACTTGTTACCAGAGTTAATGACACAGCATGCTGGATGAGTCTGTGCATTTTTCTGGAATATCTTTGTTTCTGAGTGGCTGTCCAGACAGCTCTGGCTTGCACTGTGTCTGTGCAATGTTCAGGTAGTCTGATGATGTATAATGGATGACATTGTGAGAAGCCTGGAGCTGGGAGTTTCTAGCAGACTTGCATTAAAATTAATAAAAGCATTTAATAAATATTGGCTTTCTGCAACCATTCTCATTAGTCTAGACTGTAAGTTTACAATAGATGGACTAATTTTAAAAATGAGGCCATCTGGATTAATTACGACCTGTCACATTGAYTGCAAGGGGAGGAACAGCTGATATAGTGATTTCTTGCATTAAATTTCTCCAATCCTAGAAGATAAGTATTGATGTGATAATTATTAAACAGGATATCAAAGTCCATTTGCAGTCTGATTTCTCTGGAGCAGCAATAAATCAGGGAGATGAATTAAAATYCTCTATAGGAAACAAAACTTTAGTTTTAATCAAATGTCAGATGCAGGTGGCTAGTAACTATGATCTGGTGTTACTGTTGAGCTGCTCCTGCAGTGTGGGGAACAAATGACCTTCTAGGGAAAAAGAGCCTCAAATTGTAAACTCTAAATAGAAATGATGTGCTTGTAATTGCTGCGGTATTACCTAGTTTGCACTTGTGCAAGCTCCCACTGCTGTGCTGTGTGCTCACCCCCCAGTGAGATGTGGGGAGACTGAGCAGGCTGCGAAGGAATTGGGCCAGGTGTTCTGGTAGTAAATGTAGGAGATCCCTGTGGAGCACCACACAGTCAGTCTGGGGAAGCTGAGCCTTACACAGCCCACTGAGCAGTGCTGGGAGGTCAAAGGAATCTTTTTAAAATTGAATCCTGAGGGACTCTGAGACAGGATGCCGTTTCTCATAGTAGATTGTGGGATTAAAGGACAAATTTTATCTTATATGCGTAGCCATGGTTGAACCACACCTCTGGGAGTCCGCAGATGTTTACTGTCCCAGGCTCTGTATGCAGCATTCTGTATGCAGCAGCATGCACTGTACGTTCAGGATTAAGATGTACCCTATTAATAAAAGCACCAAATCAGTAAGCCAGAAATCTCTCAGCTTCAGGAACTAACCATTTCTATGCTTCGTCACGTCTCATTTTCGGGAAGAAAGCTTTGCTCTTTGTTTAGTAGTGCGTGCTCTGAGGTCAACATCAACTGTAAGGTGGTCTGCTGTTCTTCCTTCAGAAACACTCTCTTCAAGAGCATATATAGTATAATTAAGAGAATTACAGTCATCAGGGCAATGAGAGGTGTGGAAGAGTATCCATTAAAAAAAAAATAGGAAGCGAGATAAACATGGATAAAGGGCTGTAAAATAGGTTGCCATGAAGGTGCCAAATAAGGTGCCTTTGGTTTTGTAACACAAGAGCAAGTAGGGTCTGTTGAATGAGGGCAGAAAACTTGAAACCRAGGACAGTATATTCACTCATGTAGRATATGATTACTGTGATGGAGAACTGTGAAAGTTGAAGGTATAAATTTGCTCAAGTGAATTTGTTCAACTTCAGAAAGGATTGATCTGTTGATGGCTTTTGGGAACAAGCAAGTCCAGATGGAGGTGAGTGCCAGGAAACCCCTGACMCTTCCCTGCATTACATAAGGACCTGCTTGCTACAAATCTTGTTTCTTTTACTTTTTCCTTGCTGTGTATCATGCTGGCCAAAGTCAGTAGTAGTAGTCTYGATGTATTAACAGGATTTTTTCTTTTTTTACAAGAAAAGTGAAATGAATATGAAGACCAAAAACATTCTTTGTGAGCTTGGGATATACCTTGGCCTTTTAGAATCCAAAGTTACATTTAAGTTCCAGTAGCCTGATGAATGCTGCGAAGATCTTGCTTGAAGGATTCACWGCTCTCCAGCTTTCTCAAGCACTCGGATATTCTGTTGGTTTTCTTCTCTTCTCTCTTCTGCTCTTCCTACTTAAATATCSCAAACATCTGCATGACTCAAGTTTTCTTTTTAACACTTCCAACTCGAAGAAGCAAGTTGAACTTTCGAAACATTAAGAAAAAAGTGGCTTTGTGATGCACAGTGTTTCTAAAGCATTAGTTTCTAATGACTGCACTGGTACAGAAAGTCTCCCCCTCGCATTTCTATACCTGAATTGTAACCTATAAAGATTCACACATTGGATCAAAATGTAGTAAAGTACGCATGTGGGCACTGAGCCAACGCTCGGTCTGATCCCTCAATGACACTTCCTTATCTGAGGGAAATACTTGTCCTTCGGTGGTTAATGCTGTTCTCATTATACGTCTATTACGTCCCAAACATTCTTGAATCTGTTCAAATGTAACTCCCTTGAAGCAAGTCAGATAACTTTTTTTTTTTTTTTTTTTTGATTTGGTTTATCTGGAAATGATTTTATAAAATCAAATACTTGTTCCTAGTCGTTTCTCTTCATTGGATGTACCTTTTGATTTATCTGACTTCAGTGCAGATACAGTAACAAAATCTTTTCCCAGATAAATTATTTATCTTCTAATTCTTCTAATAAACTTCTGAATTCTTAGAGAATGTAACTGATTTAGAGTAATAATTAAGGTAGGTTAGAGAATATTGGATTTGTGCTTGTATTTCACTGAAACCTAAGACCCACTAATATCAAAATATATACCAGAGTTACTAAAACAACCTTGCCTTTGCCTGTCAGTGATACTTGCTGTGTTTATAAATGCACTTCAGTGTTTGTGGTCCCAGGTACAAACAGTTCAGTTCATTCTGGCCTGGCACAAACAAGCACTTCGCAGAGCTGTGTGGTTGCAGCAATGCTCCGGTGCTCTTACAGCCTTTCCAGTGAGAATCATTGTTAGRTAGTTACAAATCACCTGTAACTTAACTCAGAATCAATTAGCAGATCTAACTGTTACCCAGGAAGAGAACATCTTTTTCATACTTAGGTGGGACCTTGGCTTATTCATAGAATGGTAAGGTTGGAAGGGACCTCTGGAGATCATCTAGTCCAGCCCTCAGCATAGCCCCATACGGGGATTGAACCYGTGACCTTGGCATTAGCAGCACCACGCTCTAACCAACTGAGCTAAACCTTATTGAAGGGTAAATTATGATGCTTGTTACTTAGCTAGCTTCCRTGGCTTGGTTTTGGCTTCCCATAAACAGGAACATGTTGGATTTTCTCTATGATTAGAAAGATGGTGATATTTTTATTACTGTCTGTCATTTCGCAAGTGTAGGAATTTCTGGAGTCAAATTTTATGCATTTCTTATTGCATTGCTCTTTGTTCTGGCTGTTTGGAGACTTGTATCGAATTTGGGCTCCTGGCAGCCCGTTCTGTCTGATAGTGTCACTCCTTTCCTAGGAGAGACAGAAACTTWGTCATCAGTAGCTGCAGAGACTATTCAGGGATTTGTTTTCCTAAGACTGTGAGTGAGTGAGCTCCGATTGAAATGTGAGCGCTTGCAATAGCTATGGGTGCAGCTGATCAGCAGTTATACAGGCTGATAYGGGTGAGGCAGAGTTACAGGTTTTGGGGAGAGCCTAAGCTTTAAGTTGTGAACAATGGTACACCCTAGCCATCAAAAGGGGTTTGAAAACAGAAATTTATGTTGAAAGTAAGTAAACTATTATCCAGCTTGATAGTGGTGTCTGTCAGTTAATGTATGCCCTCCAGAGATACTTGGAAATCCTAATTTTGTGTTCAGAAATCAAAAGTGCCTGTGTTCCTGACGGTAATGAGTTTGTAACCATAACATAGTAAATGTTGCTGGACCTATCCTTATTTGGGATCTTTGGCTTTAGTATCCCGAAAGCAAAATTTAAATGAGAACAATATCTGGAGGAAGTGTGGAGCTTGTTCCTAGTCAGCACTGAGGTGGGAAGTCTGTGACCATCATGCAAATTCTAACAGCAGCATTTTCCTTCCAGGACAAGGTTCTGCGGATGCTGTATGTGTGGGCGCTTTGCAGAGACCAGGATGAGCTCAACCCTTACGCTGCTTGGAGGTTATTGGACATTTCCTCATCGAGCACTGAGCAGGTTCTCTGAGAAGAATTACGTTCTAGAGCTTCCAGTACCTCTCTCAAAGCGATGCCATCTCTGAACTTGCACCAATCTACTGCATGATGAATTGTGGGGGCGGGAGTGGGGAGGGAAGAGGCCAGATTGGTTCCTTTTCAGAAGAAGAGGCTATTAGGTGTGCCATCATCATACCAATTCCTACTATGAACTGGATGAGTCTGACGTATCTGCCTTATGCTTTGCTGTGTAGCGATTGCACTGTAAGGATGTATGGTAGATTTAAATGTGAATGATCTAAGACACTAGCAGCTGCTGTTGGTTCCTTTTTTTAATTGTGGGTGAAGGAGACTGGTTTTGTTCCTCTGTGTTCCCTGCTGCTTCCAGGGTTGGACAGAGGTGGGTATCTGAGAGCACAGCCACAGTGTCTAGTCTAGTTTCCATCTGCTGTCATCTGATGGCCTTACAGCACCCCTGAAAAGCACTTAGAGGTGGTCTTAAGGCACCTAGGTACCTGCTAACATACATCTCTCGTATGAGGTTGTACCAATAAGCCTTCTGTTGCTACAGTGTCTTGCACTTTACCAAACCAAATAAAATAAGGTCTTTGCAGCTCTTAGTTTTTGGGGGGGCATAGCCATAATGGAGGTGTTGATATCATCAGGCAAGTTCTTCAGGCCAGCTGCAGAGGTGAAGCTTACTGCCAGTGGTAATGTTCATATTTCCCCACCTTTGCAGAGGGAATTGTTTCCAGTGTTTCTTTTCATTGCATCAGCTGGTGTCACTGAAGAGCACATGACTGCATCTCCCTGCCAGGTTAATCTGGCAGGGTGGAGGGGACAGCCCTAACCAGCTGCAGGGGGGCAGACAGAGCACTGGAACAGTCACCAGGAATAGGGTGGGACTGAATAGCAACAAATGAGCAAATAAGATGCAAAAACAGGCAGAACATCACCTCTTGTAGCTGAGATATTTATCACGTGAGGTGAGTAAAGAGGGTGCRGTTCACTGACCTACTCTTTGAAGTGTGTTGTGAGCACAGCTTTCTGCACCAGGTGGACTCATGCTTCAGGGTAATGGCACATCTGGCCTGGGGGTCCCTGAGAGCAACTGGAAGATGTCAGAGAGCGCTGCTGGCAAGCTTGCACGGACTCTTGGTTCTGGGCTTCTGTTGGAGGTTCAGTTGGGAATTGTCATGTGGGTTGATTCTTCAGCTGCCTCCTCTTAATGGACAGTGAGGTTGGGGGAAAACAAAACTTTTATGGAATGGGAAATCAAAGGATGGATCTGCTGCTGTTTTTCTGCCTGTACACAAAGTGAGGTGGTGYGGGATAGCACTTCCTCGACAAGGTGATTAAAGAGAATAATTTGCCCATTCTCTTGTGAGTGTTCAGATCCTTTGATGTCCTTTAAATATAAGTGGAATTATGGCTCTTGAGTGAGGTGTTTAATTTCTGTAGCAAACATTGTAGTCTGAGAACTGGTGTGCACAGCAAATTGAGTAGCACTGTCTGCCCTGCCTTCTTCAGAAGATGCCCAAACCTGCTGTCTGGCTAACATGCTGGGATCTCCCAAGGCAGACTGTGGATGCGATGGAATCCATGCTGTCCATCGCGCAGTTCTCCTGCTGGTGCTTTTATCAGTGAACTCATTTCAAGGTGTGTGTGAGGGTGTTGTGTGTTTTTCTTTTTTTTTTTTTTCCCCAAGTACGTTAAGCACTGGCACATAAAGATCTGAACAAAATAAATTCCACAGTGCAGAAAGCAACTGTGAATTGGGGAATCCCTGTATCTGACTGCCTTCAGAAATGGAGGATATGAATGTTTGCAGGGCTCATTCAGTGAGGCTGTTTCTGGGACAGTTCCCCTCTAACGTATTTCTGCACCCTGGCTGTATCCAGTGCGCAAAGACTAATTCTTTCCTTCAATGTCTGGACCGCTTGTGTTTTTGGCACTCTAATTATGTTGTTGGCATTAATAGTCCKTGAGATACTGCTAGAACTTCATCAGGACTGAGGAAGGTCTTACCACCAAGAATCTGCAGAAATTAAGGGAGTGACCTCAGAAAATCAAGACTGATATCTTCTGCCGTGCTTCGTCATTAGCTGGATGTGGGCGGTCACTGGTCAAATTGAAGATTACAGGAGTCTATGTATGTATGTGCAATCTGCAGCCTGCTGTCCGAGTCTTTATGAATGCTTCTATGAAGCAAGTGCAAAATTTTTTTTATTCGATCTACTTTACTTTTTGTGTATCCAGTATTTAAAAAAATTAAGTGAAGACACCAAGCTAAGAGTGTAAAAATAATTTGTCTGCTTAGGATAGCTGCAGTAACCTAATGCTGGTGAGTAGCAACGTTTTGCTCCCAAAGTTGCTTCATACTTCTCAGTTTGTGAGCGCTCCGTGCCTGAACTGTGCTGCTGGCCAGGTGGAGGCGAAGGGGGGTCCCCCCACCTGTGTGAGTGTGATTATGTCGGACAGCCCTCTGGACATGCGGTTTCGTGGTGGAACAGCTGGGGCTTTAGATGACCAGAAACAACTTGTGCTTTGGATGCCAAACCCTGAGTGTGCAGGACAGTTTGTAGCCAGTCTGATGAATTCAGCTGGCTGCCCTTGACTTGCGTGGCTAGCAGGYGGGATGTATGGAGGGCAGCTGGCTTCAGTATAGGTTCTCTGGAAAAGTCAAGACTCCCCTCCAGAACTGGCAGTGCACTATTGCTTGGTTTGGCCAGTGAGCGCTGCGTAGTGGCTGGCACGGGCACCCAGCCCTGCCTGGCCGCAGCACGGAGGGAGCAGAACTGGAGTTTGGAGTGCCAGAGCTGCCTTGGTGCCCAGGTGGCATCACTGCCTGATACRGAAAAGCATTCTTCGTGCGGCAAGTGGTGGTGCGAGCTGCTCCCTATGAGGCCATCCTGCATTTACCAGGGATGGTCCCCTCAGTCTGTCTTGCTGCTCATTAGCAGTTTTTTTTCAAAGGATGCAGTGGCACGAGGGCAATTACAGAAACAAAATGAGATGCAAACCATGGGGCAGAAAGTGGTGATAACCACAGCAAATGTTGAGTTCTGCRCTAGTAACTGCTGTTACTGATAGGCTGTAGCCTGTCGCAGCTGCAGCACAGGGTTGGTGGTTGTCCCAGGATGCTACCTGACTAGGTGCTAAACTCACCTCTCAGTTTATCAGTGTTGTTAGTGCATGATCAGGGGCCTGGAAAGCTGGGGTGGTTCCTCCCCCTGAGCAAGCAGGTGAGCTAGCACGAGCTGGTGTGTGTCTGGGTCAGACAGCCCTGGGAATCAGGAGGGAGCTTCGAGAAGCAACAGAAATCACTGAATTGTCAAAATGAACCGTCTCTAAGTTCTGCTTGTCTGAGAGAGTCATAGAGGTGGGGGCAGAGGTGGAGGCTGTCACTGCCTGCCTCCTCCCTCAAGTCTTTGCCCTTTCTGTAGGCTCGTGGAAGGAAGAGGTGCTTGTGACTTCCGCCGGCCTCAGCAGCTGCCGCAGCTCAGCAAGGACAGTGCTGGCAACCCTTGGCCTCCGGYTGATGGCTCGGAGTCCAGGGGTTCCCCTTTGCACCCTGACTGCACTGCTGATGCTTGTTGCCACCACAGTACATCCACGGGTTTGGACCTGAGCTGGGCTCAGCCCCACCACTCTCCCTCAGGGGTGTTCCCCTGGCTGGGGCCTGATATCTTCTCTTCCCTGGCTTTTGTCCCGTACTCTGTCTGCAGCCCCCTCCCCTAACGTCTCTCTTCTCCAGGCCCAACTGCTCTGCACTAAGGGGACAGTGGAGAGATTTACTTGCTCAGGAGGAAGTATAGTTAAAATGAAATAACTATTTCTTAGCTCTTGGGACAATTAATTATTATTATTATTTTTATTTTGGGAGGAATTACAAGTAGCAATGTCGTGGGACTGCAGGTGGTTTGGATTGAAAGGCAGTCCACAGCCTGCACAGAGGCAGGAGGAGGTTTTTAAATTATTTTTAAATATTTCTCATGAGTGTGCGGATTTACAGTGGGCTGTAAATATCCGGTGGCGCTGAGTTATAGTAGCACTGCACAGGCCTGGGCTTGCTGGCAGCATCACGATGACACTGCTGTAAAGACATTGTTGCATGAAGAGATCTTGGCGGTGCTCGTAAATCTCTATAAAAAATAACGGGGGAAGTTGATACAAGGAGAGCGCCGGGTTTYTCGGCGTTCGATCCTGCGCCATCTCCGTCGGTGAGTCCGTGGGTGCAGCGTGCGGCGCTGCGGGGCCAGGCAGGGGAGTGCAGGGCGGGCAGAGGGGCTCCGCTCTTCCACCCTGCAAATCCTCCGCAGTCCCTTGCCTGCGATGAGCACACGGCCCGATGCCAGTCGTCACGCAGAGGGATTCCCCGCCAAAAACGCTTTTCCTGCGTAACCTACCTCAGAGTAAGCTGCCTTTACTGCTGCATCTCACAACAGCACTCCCACTCAGCCCCAAATTTTCTCATCTTTCCACCAGYGCTAGAGCCCATTTCGCAGGTCCTGTTGCACTGTGACTTGTGCTGAGGTTTAGGTTATTGCTGTTTTACTTGGCTACGCTCTGCAGAAAATATTTAATCACACTTGCTAGTATCCTTTGCCAAGTACTGGGTGTGTTTGTGAAGCCTGGTTTAATTCTGCTTTAGATAATAAATACCATTTGTTCTGTAGCTGGTTACTTTCTGTACTCTATCGTTACGAAAATGTGCAGCTCGCTTGACAAATGCTTGTCAGGTTGGAGATATATCAGTAATTGGCTGAAACTGCATGTCCCCAACTGCTATTTCTGTAGGTGTGTTCAGCAGCGTGTGTTGGTAGAGAACTGACAACAGCGAAGTCTTGGAAAGAGGTATTTAGCTGCAAACCCCTCTGCGCCAGCACATGAGACAGCCCTGAGCCTCCCGAGGTCGTGCCCGTGTCTGCTCTGCTCCTGGAGCCCAGCTGCCCCATCACAAGGTTGCCACAACGGGATGGGGCTGGGATGGGCCCTCAGCTCCCCGGAGCTGTTGGTGCTTTCTAATGCTGCTCACAGCTCTTGGCGCGAGGATGCTGGAGGCAGTTTTTGCACCTTGGCCTGGAGGTGGAGAGGTGAATATGGTCACTATGAAGTGTTTGAGTGTGCTTTGAATATGCCCCTCGCGCCTGATTGCTGCTCAGCCATGCTAACTGGTGAGCAGCCTTCTGCACAGTGTGAAGCCAGCCAACAGCAGAAGGGGAACCTGCAAGGCCCTGGTCCAGCAGGACCGAGGTTGATGCAGAGATTATTTTGGCCAGTGATGTGAATTCCCCTATCCTTTAGCAGGGATGGATTCGCGCCTGCCTCAGCGCTCACCCACTGGGCGCTCTGCGGTGAGAGGCAAGCTCATCCCTGCAGCTCAGTGAGCTGAGGACCGTCCTTGGGGGACCATTTGATCATGTGGATTTGCATTTCATTAATTAAATTAATACTTAATGATGGATAATTTGCAATAATTAAGGCCTCGCTAAAGTGGAGGGTTTGGGGGCATAGCCAATTAGTGACCGTTGCTCGAGGTGGTGTGTTGTGGTGTTCAACAAGCTCGGGGAAGCTGTGTGCTGAAGGACGTSAGGCAGCGCCGAGGTCGCTCTAAGGGAAGCAGCAATCACGCTGGGTGATGAAGCATTGCCTGGTTACTCCTCCAGTATAAACAGGCTCTTGGATTTATCTTGGGTGACTTTTAGTGGGGCCAGAGCGGGGAGGAAGAGGAAATGGGTCTGCAACACAGGACACTGAGCGTGCCAGAGCCCAGTGGAGCTGTTTGACCCCCTGGCTAAACTCCCGCAGCGACGGCCCCCTCGTCCCTCGGTGGGAGAAGCTCCACAAAGCAGGGATCCAGCCCAAGACTAGTGGGGGAGCTGTAGTTTCCCCCCGCAGCCTCCAAGCTGGGTGTTAGAGGAATGACTYTCCCCACTGAAGAGCCAGGGGTGCTGCAGCTGTGGGGGACCTAATGCCGGCCTGATGCGATGGGTGAGGGTGCCGGGTCGATTGGGCCGTGAGCCGGAGAGGGCACCGTGGGCCTCCAGCGCACTGTTTCTAAGCCCCGTTACTCTGAGCAGCCTCACGTTATTTAATGTTTACAGCTATACATTTATAACAGTGATTTATGAGGGAAGATTAAGCAGCCTTTCAAGCATATTAAACAYGTCTTTGGAAATTCCTGCTAATATCATTAAAGGAGGAGCTTGATGGCTAAGGACATGGCAGTGCCAAGCTGCTGGCAATGAAGTAATTTGTGAGGGCAGGCAAACTCTTTCCTCCTCTCCCAAGCAAGCAGACGGGTGACTCAATCCTGGTCTGTTTGCTTCACCAGCCATGGGCGATGGCATCCCGCAACCGAGAGATACGGGACTGTGTGTGCTGTCTGCACCAGGCAGAGGCTCTGCCTGATTTATTTCCAGGGTTTGCCAAAGCTCTCAAAAGAAGGCTCATTATTTTGAGGGAATTAAATAATTTTATTAGGCACAGGCTCTACTTACAAATCATAAAGAAACAAATAAAAATGAATCACTATAACTGGTCAGAATTAGCTTTTCTTGTGAATCTTTGATGGAAGTAGCAACATTTGTTATGGATATTTGCAGTGGAAAATTTCGATCTTTTGTGGAAAAGAAACCCCACTTCCCTGCACAGATGTATTTGCCCAGATATGGGAAATACATTCATATTTTCCTAAGAAACATTCTCATTTTGACTTTCCAAAGAAAAAAAATGAACAATTTCAAGCCAAATAAGAATTTAAAGAGAGAATATTAGTTTGATTAGTCCCCTAACAGGTTTCAAGGGACTTTTAGGGGTCTCTGGTCCAACCTCTTGCTCAGAGCAGGTCTTGAGTTCTTCAGGGTGGTATCCAGCTGAGGCTTGCATATCTCCAAGGAGGGAGATTTGATACCTCTCTCATCCCTATTCCAGGGTTTGACTAACCTCATGGTGGAAAAGAGTTTCCTTCATATCTAAGTAGAATTTCCCTCGTGCCAACTTGTACCATTGCCTCTTGTCCTGTTCCTGTGCAGGAGAGAGGACCCTCTTCTTGGAGAAGAGTCTGGTTCTGTCTTCTCTGCACCCTCCCATTAGGCAAGTGTAGACAGCAATAGACTCTCCCCTTCACCTCCTATCCTCTCAGCTGAGCAAACTCGTTTTCCTCACCCTTTCCTCATCCATCCTGTGGATGAACTTCAGGTGAAGAGTTACACTTTCTTTTTTTTTTTACACAAATGATTTTCCATGTAAATGATGAAGACTCCAGTTTTCCTGCTGCTGATTAAGGTTTTGAGTGAGCAGCAGGAAAGCCAGTGCTCTCCTCATAGGACATATCCAGAGACATAGATACAGGCAGRAAAAACAAGAGATTTGTTCTGATCGCAGCTGCTCACCTGTCTCTTGGGTGAGCTTCTGCAAGTGACTCTTGAGTGGGCTCGTGTGACTGGCTCTCTAGGTCTGTGCCAGCATCCCACGCTCAGGCATGGAAATGCTCTCTTGTGAACATGCAGGCCTGGCAGCTGAGCATGGCTGGAAGACGGAGCTCATGGGCTTCTGCTCCTCTGCTTGGCACTTCCACGTGATTTGCTGGCTCCTGCAGTGACGGGGAGCTGAAATGTGCCTGGTGCAGGCTCTTCTCTGATCACTGACAAGCAAACCATGTTCYGCAGTGAAATGTGTCAAAGGCAAATGAAGACAGATTGCAGCAGACACCTCACCAGCATACATGATGCAAATGAGAATGAAAAATGCATGTGGAGGGAACGGAGGAGCATGTGGGCTGCGATAGCCTTATCTGGGTGGTGTGCTGAATGCCAGGCAAGCTTGCAGCATCTCCTGGTTGCCAAGCAGGCTCCCAGCATCTGTTTGTAGCACTCTTAGGGCCCACCTGGGTGCCAGGCTCCTGCTTAGATCTGCTCTTACACTGACAGCGGCTTTTGCAGTACCCAGGACTGTTCACCAGCCCCTTCTTGTCCTGAAGACAGAGAGCAGATCTTCCAAAAATTCAGAGGCAGGCCTAAGGCCTACTTTTCTTTGCCAGGCGGCAGCTGACATGCATGTTATAACCATGCCCAAAGTCACGCTATGACAGGCCTTGCACGTCTTTGGCAGGGCCCTTTYCAGCACTGGAAAGTAGGTGCTTTGGAGACACGTGAAGCCAAGGCAAGGAGCAGGAACACAGCTCCTTTGCACTGAATGTGGAGGAGTCCTGGTCTTGCTGTGGGAGTTTTGAGGAGGTGGTGATTCCTTCTCTTCCTTGGCCTTGAGCCACAACCACACATTCTCCTGTGCTCACGGCCACATGCAGACAGGCAAACTGTGTTCTTAAGAAAAGGCTACCTATACTGGCATTCCCTTTGGTTATGTGTGTTCAGGGAAGCAAGAGGAGACTTGGAGCTCATCACAACATYGACTTAGTTGAAAGCTAAGACTGAAGTAGCAAATTTGTTTGGGACCATGTGAGCAACCCAGTACCATCTCTGCTTCTGATGTGGCTCTTACACATCCTCTGCCTTCTTGGGTGGAGGAACCAAGAAAGAAGCTTCCCAGACTGAGTCAGATGCATTTGCTATCATGATGACAGAACCTCACTACCACAGTGCCAGGCAATGATGCTCCTTGTGAAGATCTGATGAGATTTTTGCTATAACTCGCCTAAAGCAGCTGGAGACATCTTGTCTACAGAGGAGAAGGGGAAAATGGGAAAGATCACAGTCTGAAAGCCTGCATGGTAGTTGAGAGACCTCTTGGTAGCAATGAGGTGAGAAGAAGGTGACAGTCAGAGCACCTTAGCTGCTTGGTGCTTGACTGGCTGTGGCAGGCTCATTCCCCTGTGTATCTCTGCATTGCTCCCTGCAYGACTGGTTGCTCTCTGCACTTCATGGCAGCATCACATGTGGCAAGTGCAGAGAGGACAAAACTAGGAGTGAAGGACAGTCTAATCCTCTGAGTCCCCTGCACAGGGGGGATGCCAGTGTCTGACTCCTCTGAGATGAGTAGAACCATTTTAGATCATCTCCTGGTGTCAGAAAGACAATTATGTCTTTTTGTGGCCTCTGAGAAATCCAACTCCCAGTGAGGAGCCAGATGGGTAGATAGGAGGTCTACCGCTTTGTACCCTGGTCAATCAGCAAGCTGTTTTTGGTTTGCAGTTACTGATGCTGATGAATGATCAAGTTGGATTTTGGGATAGCAACACTCAGAAATTTCTCAGAGTTCAGAGCTCAAGAGGTGTAAGCCTGGGGATATGATTCATCCACTGAGACTCTGCATGAGCAGGAGGGATGAAGAAGTTGTAGAGACACAGTGAGCAAAGCAATGCTGTCACATTGCCCGTCGGATGCCCTTTCTACCCCGGCACTCAGTCACCAGAAGTGAGACCATCATTCTGGAACTGCAGTACCATTCTGAAACTTAAGACTGGCCACAAAATTCAGATTTGAGATTTTTAATAACTTACCTGGGTCCCTGGATTCCCACTGCAACACAAATCTTTTAGTACTGACTGATAGCCACTATTTAGTCTGATCTACCTTGAAGTGAACACACAATGTTGTGGGGGCTCTGAGAACTGGGGGAGCTCTTGGCGTCTTGCTGTTTGGTAGGACAGTCAGCCATGAACTCCTTGAGTAACTCCTCTGTCTTTCTGTTCACATCACCTCTAAAAACTGAAAAATACTATTATTGGTTGCCTCTGGACTCTAATCTTTCTCTATTTATCTCTACCAGCTAATTCTTATCCTGCCTCCAAAGGCTTCTGCTCTGTGTATTCAGACCAGACACAGTCATGATTCACAGTAATATCTCTTAAATATTCATTTATGCCAGTTAAGTGACCACGACCGTAATAAACAGCCTCTCTGGTGCTGTTCCTCTCCTGCCTTGTTACAGATCCTGCCATGCTTTGGGTCTTGGGCTTTACAGGCCTCCACAAACCTGGTGTGTTGGAGCATATTCTRTCACGGAGTGAGAGGTTGTGATGGGCTGGCTGCCATAGGCAAGGTGGTTTGCCCTGACTCCCACCAGCTTCCCCTGCTTGCACTGCACCCACTGCCCAGATCATTTCTGTTGGACTCCTGTTCTCCCTGCTTGGCATCTCTGTAAGAATCTCTGCCAATTCAAGGCCCACTTGCTCCCCTCAAACCTTTCCCAGCTTCCTCAGACGACAGGAGATACCTCTGCTCTCCAAGAAAAAGAGGCCAAGCAATGGAGCCTTTTGTTTTAACCTTTCTGCACCCGAATCAAACCCACCCCCACTGAGCTTATCTTTTACCACTGAAGAAGAAGATGGAGGAGGAGGATCCATTCCTGAAAACAGTCCATGAATGAGAGTCATTTCTATGCTGCCAAGGATCACTTGAAGCTTGAGTAGGGTTCTGCTTTCTGTATTTCCTCTGGGCTGCTCTTCATACCCTAATTCCAGAGGATTCTCTCTCCAGGCAGTGTCTGCTGGAAGATAGCTCATGGGTACTTCACTCCACTGCAAAGGTTGCCAGGGCAACTTCTCCAGCTTTACTCYGTTGTCCAGAGGTTTCCTTTTTTCTCCTGGACATCTCTGAAGATAATAAGTTCCTGGTCTTTGCAATGCATCTCAGTGCTTGGGGAAGATTTATATCTTTCATATTTTCCTTAGCTTTTTGTTTTTAGCAGTTCTCTGATGTCCATTTGCGCCTTTGGTGGGCTTCCAGCCTTCTTGCCATATATTAAGGTCAAAATCACATTAGAGATGAACAGTCATAGTTTGCCGTGTAAATTACAGACTTTCCATGACCAAGTAAATTGAAAGTGGTATTGCAGCTCAGTCATGGCAGCATTTCCTTCTAGATGTTTCCACTAACTGAGACATTATGCCAAGTTTCTGACTCACGAAAACAATGAAGCTCCAAGAATTGTTTTTACTGAGAGCTTAGTCAGTGGTGCGATCTATCCTGGTGAGGCCCAGTCTGCTGTTCTCTTGGATGTTTTTCTTTTACTCAGCTTCAGGGAAGGCTCCAGAGAAGCCTGTGTGTCTACCATTAGAGCCCAGTGGTTCCTGCTTCCACTATTGAAATTTATTATTTGACTTTGTGATTCTTTTTGCCATTGTCTGGATGTTTCAGGGTGCCTGGAGCGGCTTTTCTCACTGATGGTCTCATTGTCTCCRAAGTGTTGACTGTCTCTCCATTTCCTCCTCCAAACCTGTTTTTTTTTCTGTGGCTTTCATGTTGCTATTTGCCGTACGGGTCAGTGCAGTATCCCAGGTCCTTCAGCCCTGGGTCTGTAGCAACAGCTTCTTGGGATGTAGACTGGGCTGGACAAACCTTGACTCTGGGAGCCCATTCCTGTGACTCTGTTTGATCACAGTCCTGATCCATCATGGTACAGACAAGGAAATGATGAAGTGCTGGGTGGCCAGGAGTGGCAACCTGGCTCCTTTAGTTCCAAGGCACTGTGGAAGGAAAGAAGATGGAAATAGGGAACTGAGGACACTGGAAGGTAAGTTMGGGAGGGGGAGTCCCCTTCCCTTCTGTATTGCCCTGACAGTTGTAGCCCTGGATGAGTGTGGGAGGACACTGACCCCAGCCAGTGCTGCTCTGAATTCAGCCTGCCGCATGTTGTAAAGAGCCTGGACCACGGCACTCCTGCTTGCCAGGCAAGTGTTTTAGTGCCACAGCTGTTGCACCAAGGGGTTAGCTTGCTGTGACAGCAGTGCCCTTGTCCAGGAACTCTTACTGGGACCAGAGTTTGGTAGAGACACTTAAGTCCATGGAGAAGAGCAGAAAAAGAGCTGGGCACCTCCCTGCCCGTCCCCAGGGATCAGCAGAAGTCAGTGCCCATGTCCCCAGAGAAAGACAATCCTAAGTGTATGCAGGAGCCTTGTGTTTTGGTTCTCAGGGAACTGTGTGACACGAGGTGGAGGTGCTGCATGATTTTAGGATCCTCCAGTGCTAAACCATGATTATGTGTTGGTGGTCCAGGTTGTTCTCTGAGCCTGAGGTGGCATCACTTGCTTGGGCTACAATCTAAATGAAACAGTGTCTGCGGAACATGGCCTGAGGGCTGTATTTGGGGGTGAAGGTGGAAGCCTGGTTTTTGGTGTTTGATGACTGAGCTCTGCATATCTTGAGCTTTTCAGAGTTTACAGGGTGGGACTGGAGGTCTGCATGAACCACTCGTGCCTGAGGAGGGGGGATTAAACTACAAAAAATAGCACCACTAGCAGTGTGACTTTGCCAAGAAAGAAATTGCCTCGAGATCCGTGCTTGAAACCATAGACTGCTTGGAGAGAACTGGCAGCGACTGACAGAGGCTGGCAGAACCAGCACCTCGGCATGGACCTGCCAGCTGAGCCTAGGGAGAGCGAGACTCAAGCTGCCTCTGAAAGAGCATCCAGGCTCCTGGAGGGAAAGCTGGACCCAGTGAGCCAAGACAACTATTTAACTGCGTGCTTATGGTTAAATAAGCCTGGAGCAGGGTGTTGCTAGGAGCAAGTGTGGGCTGAGTCAGTGGCTGCCGGCTTGGCTGGCAGGATGCCTGGGTCTAATCCTGGGTTTGTCTGTCTTTGAGCTGCAAAGCCTCCCCATGGTTTTCTCTTTCTCTTTTTCTGCCCACCAGACTGTAAAGGCTTGACCTRACTACCAAATGCTGGCGCAGGATATCTAAGGAATCCCTGTGAAGCAAGTAGTTATGGCTGCTAGAAGATCCATGACTGGCATCTGGAGGCCTGGCCCAGTGCCCCAGGGCATTGTAAGTGATGCTGGACCGTTATGTTCAAGCTACTGAGCTGAGCTCTGAGCTTTGTATGAACACGTGTGGGTCAGCGTCGCAGCCAACTGAAGCGCCTGCCATGGCTCTTATGTGGCTGTTCCCAGAATGATGCCACACAGCCTCGAGTAACAGGTGGGGTGCTCCAGCGTACGGGAGAAAGGAAGCCCAGGAGGCCGCACCTGCCACCGCTGCTTAAAAATGGCCTTTGCTCCCAGAAGCGCCAATGGAGTGACTCTCCAGCCTCTGGTCAACCAGCCCCTAATGGATACAGATGTTATGAAGACTAGTTCTTCCTCTGTTTGTGCAGTACCAGCACAACAAGCCTTGCTCCTGGTCTTACCATGACACCTGTCACACCAGTGAGTGGTATGACTGGGGAGTCATGGGACATGGATAGGGAGGAACACGCTCATGTCTGCAACCCTTGCAGGCTGTGCGGGAGAACAGTACCTGCACTCAATGAAGAGACAGCWCTGTGCAAGATAGAGTAGGACATGGAGAACATGGCTTCTCAGAGGGCAACAAAGAGTGTTCTCACAGAGCACAACTGTGAAATTGTTTCATGAAAGAAAAGATCCTGAGGCCTCTCTCTGGTGGGAATTTACGAAATGGCTCCTGATTCTCGTAAGCCAAAAATAGTGCCTGGAACACAGTTGGAAGTTTGAGAATTTGAGTGCAATCCAAGCAAATTCCAGCAAAGAATAACAGATTTATCTGATGACACCGCATTGCAGCTCATGGCTGCTGCACAAAATGCGTTGCAGAAATGTCTCTGCTTCTCCCCAGTGATGTATGAATCAACTGACTGCACATCCTCAGCTCAAGAGCTTATTTTCATTCATGGCATAACAACAAAAGTGGAAGTGTCTGGAGTGTTCGTGAGCCTCCATGAGCCAAGACCTTGGTGGCTTGGAGATATGACCCCTTGTACTTGGACTGACTAAACAACTCTGCTTTGATAGCAGTGGAAGCAGGCCAGGAGACTGAGCCARCAATGGCTGGGGTCTCCTCTTGACTCCCAGCCAGGAGACAGTGAAGCCTGTAGGTTAGTATTGCCCACTATGGTGATTAACATTTTTATGGTAAAGGTAGCTAGTGTTTTGGAGGATCCCAGTAAGAAAGGAAAACTAGGGGAGGTATTGATTAAAATACCATTTATTGAAGCTAATACTGTAAGGAAAAAGAGGAATCTTATATCCCTTCAGATTCTGGGAACCCCGAGTTGTGCAGCATTGGATGGACCTTCAGTCAGGCCACAACACGTGGTGGYGTGTGTCCTATCAGTTCATAGGCATTTTGGTCTTTAGAACTCTTACGGTATTTTGTTACAAGAAAACAATCCTATTAATCATTCCTACAGTCAAATGAAAGGGTGTTTACATGAGACCATAGTGCTTCTTCTAAGCAAAATACGAGGACATACAAATGGTGCAATTGCTGTTGCCAAGTGGGAGCTGCCTGCCGGCTCCTGTGCTTCTCCTGTGGCCGAGGATACGCTGCACCTCGCAGGCCTGGAGGCTGAGATGTGCATGCGGCAAAGCACAGCACATACCTGTGCCTACTCGGGTTAACTGTTACGTGGATCACCAGCTCCTCAACGTACAATGGTCTTTTGGTCAGGATCACTACAATGTTGTCTTCTGGTTTCCTTGTGTTTCCCTCTCTGTAGCCACCTRTATAGGAATATGTTTTGGGGCAGAGAATGTCCGTTTTGGTTGTATAGCGCCTTACACACTTTTTGGGTTCTCGTTCTGCTTTGGGGGTGCCAAGGTCCTGTCCTAATGCAGTGGTACAATTTTGTCTGGGAAGTTCCTCTTCGCTGATGTTAGAGAGATACAATGAGATAAAATCAACTCATAAGCTTGGGCAGGGATTTGTTGTTGCTCTGTGTTGCACTTAATTAACTTCACAGATCATAGGGCCGGCAGGGGTTATGCTCTTGGGGTGGGCTTAGAGAAGGAGGCCAGCCTGCCTGCTTCAAGAACACCAGTGCCCTTGGCAGGGCCAGGCAGCCTTCACCCGCTTTGTGCCCTCTCTCACCTGCGATACCACCGATGACATGCTGAGAGCTGGCCCCAAAAGGATGATGCCAAGCAGATCTGGGCAGGATATTTGTAGGCGACTGAAACTTCCTGGGGAAAGGCATTGGGGGTGGAGGAGTTAAACTGTTCCTGAATTGGATTAAGTTGAGCTGGAGACATTGAGAAAAAGATGGAACGATTGTTTCTACTTTTCATTTTAACGCTGGGCTTCTCACCACCTAATGAATCCCCATCAGATTGTAAAAGTGATGAAATAACTCCARTGTCTTGTGCAGGTTCAAATGGACTTTTAAGGCAGGTCTGAATGATATTTGGGGGATTATTTAACTAGTATTTTTTAATTATTTTTCAAAAGTGAAATCTGCCCTTCTAGTTTCAGTTTCAATTACCTGATCCCAGTAGTTCAGGCCAGCTAGGATACATTTTGCCAGGAGGCCAAAATACTTTAATGAAACAGTTTTGTGGAATCTAAGAGTGAAGAGAATGTACCAGAGGTGGGAAATTTAGATCTGAGTAGACCCTTTCGTTCTTCAGGTCTTGAGTACTTAACTGAGAAATTTTTATAGATGTGAACTATTTGGAATCTAAACTGGCTGAAAGACTGGGAAGGGAAGGGAGCGGGTGATGGTAGTGTTTCGGATGCAGGAGGTGCTGGCTCACAGCTGTTTGCACTTGGGGTTTGTACTTTTCTCGGGCTGCATCCAGAATCCTGCTACACAGCCACCACTGGACACCGTCTTGACAGGCTCCCCCAAGGGAGCTGCCACCCCTGCKTTCCCTGGAGTCTCTGTCTTTCTGTATTCGTCACTGTGTCTTGTATTGCCCTTGAATACCTGAGTACGTAGCTTAGGCACGTGTCTGTGCTGCTGYGTCTGTACAGCACCCACTACCCTGTGCTCCCTTTTGTGATTGAGCTCCAGACCACCAAGATGGTGCAAACATTGCAGGTTGACCRACTCACTGCTTATGCCCTTGCTCCCTATATTCTTTCACCACCAGAAGAAGAAAGTTGAGCTGACTCAGCTCTCCTGCTTTGTAGACATTTTTGTGCATTCATACGGGTCCATTTTTGGTTGCTGGGTGTAGGATGGTGACTCCTGTGCTCCCACTTCTTCCCAGCTCTTTTGCAATTGAAGTAGCCTGTGGGCTACCTCCTTTCTCCTCATTTCGTGTTAAGCCTATAGCTGTATTGTTCATGACAGTACTCATTGTAAGACATGCCTTGACTGCACATAATCGGGTGGAAAGTGAACAATTTGAAAGTTTTCCTAAGGACTTAAACCTTAATTCCCATTCATGTYCAATGGGAAATTTGGAAGATCTCTGCCCTAGTCACATAATTGCACAAATTGCATTGGCAGTGACTGCCCTGAGTTGAGGAACAGAAGCACGAGGGCCAGCTGCACAGAGCCATGGGATGTATTTAACTCTGACCAGCTCAGAATTCAGCACAGACACTGACACTTAGCTTATTGATTTCTTCTCAGGAGAAATCTACTTTCWTGAGATCAAACAGGCACCAGGCCTGGAAGAGTGTAATTTGATCACGGCAAGCCTTTCATGCCTGCTGCGCCTAGAGCTTTTTCTCTGGAAATTGCAGCTACTGTCCTACTTGGTGGGGAAAGGACAAGCCTTGAGACCAAAATACTCTTTGGAGAAAATGTTTGTGGACCATTTAATGCTTACATCCTTCAAAGAGTGCAAAAGAAGCCCTRTTATTTTGCATGGGAAAGAGCTCTCCTGTGTTACATGCCTGTCCACTGGGCCTGTCTACTGTGGGCTGGAGAMAATGATGCCTTGGCCATCAGCAGGTATGTCTGGAAGAACATATGTATTTGTGCTTGGTCTTTCCAGTCTGATTCACAAAGGAACTACCATTTTGTTGCACTCAGTACTGTAATGTCTCCATTTTCTGGCTCCATGTGCCTCTGGCTGGGCCACTGCTATGTCCATCTTTGAGCTGATTCGGGAGCGCTTCATTCCTAGTGCTTTCCATGGCCAGAACAGTGAAACCATAGTTCTTTATACTGCATGTACCTTAGGTACCTAACCAGACTCACTTAGTGGTATGTGGGCAGCAGAGTGGTCCAGCGAGCATCTATSGGTTGATCAAGTGGCCAGAGAGGGTCAGGAGAATGGCCTAGGGCATCTGTTYGGAGYCAAAGGTAATGGCCTGTGACCAGGYCTGGGGATTTCTTTTGCTCAGAAAGAAAAACAAAAACAAAAAGAAGTTTGGATACATTTGTTCCAGCCRGGCTGAAGACAAGCACTACAATGTCCTTATTGCATCTAGGCAAAACAGCCTGATGTTTACTCATCTCTRATCACAAACTTTTCCCTCTCCGTTAGTTTTTATGCCTATGGTTTCCAAGGCACACAGTTGCAGAGGTGCAGTTTGCTGCCYGTATTTGAGATCCACTTGTATGGGCTCAAAAGAGCTTGGTACAGGCCTGGTGAATATGCTTATGATCTCCAGAAAAGTAAGGATTTTCTTGCAGAGCGTACCACAGGAGAGAGATGGGTGCTGCAGCTGTGCCACTGATCTGCTGAGGTCAGAGAAGATGGCATGATACTTCCTGGGCTGAACTTCCATTGGCATCTTGGCCTGAGAGCACTTAGAGAAGCAGGTACGGGAYGCTGTACTGGGTCCCCAGGGCATTCAGCACTCCACCAGATTGGATCCAGCCTTGATTGAATTGAAAGCACAGACCCCCCTCTTGGAAGTCCTGAGTAGCTGTGCATGTCCTTGAGCATTCCCTGCTTCCTTACTCTGTGAAGGATGCAAGAGCCACCAGACACCCAGCCGTCCAGACACCATTGGCAAGATGAATAATCTTCACTTTGCCAAGCCTGCCCTTTCACTACATCTCTCTGGTAATTAAATAGCGCTAACTTGCCGCTGAGTCTTGTCCGACAGAGACACATGCATGACAAGTATTTTGGCCTCTGCTCTGTYGGAGACAGTGTGGTGGCCAGATTTATCCTTGAGCAGTCCCAGGCAGAGGTTATTGCAGCAGGAGTCTGTTGAAGGATGTGGGGAGGCAACAAGGATATGCTAACTCTGTAGACAGGCTCTTGGGCATTGAGAGTGTCAAATGGGAGAGAAAAGGGGTCCTGCTGGACAGGAAAGCCGGTGAGCCAGGGAGAACAGGGCTGTGAGACCCCAGGCACCCAACCCCATGTTAGCTTTCCAGGTAGCCCCYTTTCATCTCCAATCTGGCTCCCCAGGACCTCTCCAGTGCCCCCTACAAATGCCCTGCAGTAAACCCTTCACTACAGCTCCTTCCTAGCTCAGGTCTCAACTATCCTACCACGTACTCCTCTCCCCTTTTAAATCCTGTCTCAGTTTGGTAGAGAAGGTATGTCCCCACCAGGGCCAAGCACCATGCCTTTGTGCTGGGTAGCAGAAGACCTGGGGATGCCCAGGAGCATTTCAGAAGAAGGAACTGTCTCTGCATTATTCTCAAGGACAAGATGTTCCTGGTGCCAAAGAAATCTGCCAGCCTCAGACCCTGCAYGGTGGCCGAACTCTACAGGGTCTCTGGTGACTCCTTCGAAAGGCTGCTCTGCTGGCAGTGTGGCCGTGTTGCTGTTAGCCTGGTGTGACGGGAATTTCTGGCTTTATGTCCAGGCCTGTGCCTATAKCATAGTGAAAAATGATCTTGTGACRTGCCCTGCAGGTGGAAAGCGCTTTCCAAACGTCATTATGGCTTTGAAAACTGTTACCAAGGCACCTGTCTGGGACACAGCTGGCTGGAGTGCTCCTAGCCCTCCATCCTTAGCCTTTTGCTACACTTTGCAGTCTTTCTTGTACTTTCTTGTACTATTCTTACAACTGCCTCCTCTCAGGAAAGCCTAATGATAGGAGAGAGAAAAGCAGCTCTGCCAGGATTTTCCCACAGTTCTTCCTGAARGGGAGTAAAACTGGCAGCCCCCTTTCCTCCTCTGTCTGCTCTCGCTGGACGCATGGGGAACCCTATCCTCCAGTGCTGTGGGGCTTTGTGGGGCCAGCCTGCACTTCCCCCTGTTTAGACAGTCCCTTCTGGTTGCTAGAGACATCCCAGAAGTACTAGAAAGCCAGCCTTGGCCTGGCTTGTGGGGCACTTGGCATTCAGGGACACCAAACCATGATAGTAGGTCACATCCCAGGATGCGTTCAAGGTAAGTGGGATTGCCGTGGGCATAGTGACTCACTGCTTTGCCAGCAGTTACAGCTGCAGACTGCACTGGTTCTGCGTGGAACCAGCCCATCACCGTGAACCCTGCTCKGTCCTGGGACCAGGACCCAGAGCGGGGAGGGCTGCCAGAGGAGTYTTCCAGGATGGCTGCTGGTGGAGAACCGGGCAAACAAGAGAGGCTGAGCTGCAGAGTCATTGCTGGAAAAGCAATATACCTGACAAATCCATGGCACAAAGGGCTTGTCTGGGAAAATCCTTGCTTGCCTAACACTCCACTACTACCAGCTGTGCAGTTTCTCTAGCAGTACCCCAACTAGCCAGGTACCCTGCTGGGGTCTGAGGGAGKCAAAGAGGAAGTGGAGGGACCATCAGAGAGTTAGGGCCGGCCAGCGAAGGAAATCTCCGTACTCTCCACTTGCACAAGCCCKATGTGGCAATCATTCCTGCTTATGTGAGATGCCTGAGGCTGTCAGGGTGATACTAGAGRGCAGAAGGAGAGTCAATGAGGAGTTAAACACAGCCAGAGCAGTGGTAGGCAGGAGGCAGCAAATGTGAAACTCATGTTCATTGCTGAGAGAAGCTGTTGCCACCTTGAATGGGCTGGGGAGCATTGACACTGCTGTTAATGTACCTTACAGAAGTTTAGGTGCTAGCTGAAAAGGAAGGAGAGACCTGCCACCTCCCCTGGAAAAGAGGCCAAAGCCAGTGCAGGGAATACGGATTCTGAACTTGCCATGTCTTGTGAAGACATGGGAGCAGTGAAGGCTGGGTGGTCCTGAGCAGCTTACCTCCTGCTGCTCAAGATGGAGGCACCTCTCAGTGCCTACCAGGGAGACTCTGCCCTTATCTATCTCCTGTCCTCAGAATGATGATTGAAGCTGGATCATGTCCCCTCTTCTTTGAATCCAGCAACCTGTGGAGGAGAAGGCTTTTGGGTTTTCTGCATGTCTCTTGTTCTGGCYGCACGGCCACATCAGCCTGGCAAAGCAAGAGTTGGAAACTAAGTACAAGAGAAGACAAACCTGCAAACCAGCAGTGTTCCCCGAGCTGTCAGTGCCACCTCCCTGAGATATGTCTCAGTCACAGGAGCCAAGGGAATGACTAAGGAGCATTTTTCCTCCTCAGTGCTTATTGTCATAGGCTTGTTAGATTTGGGTAGGTGGGTGGGGAATGAGTCCATGCATCCTGAGGGCCAATCAAAGCTATCTTGCTTTGATATCCTGCTGCTATCTTGTTTCCCTTGTGCCCACTATTGCCTCCCTCTTTCTAGTATCTCTCTCTCTCTCTCTCTCTCTCTCTCTCATATTTTTTCCTATCTTGCTGTTGTCCTCTGTGATTGTTGAGTTATTCCCTCCCTGAAAGTTCTTAGGACCTACTTTATTGCCGGCCTCATGTGGCAAGTCCCTCCCAGTACAGGTCCCTCTGGCATCCCCTGCCTGGCCAAGGCTTCTGCCATCACCTGGCGAAGCGCTCTGTAAGGATTTCTCTGCATGTACACCCCGCGTCAGGCTCTAGTTCTGCCCTTGTTTCACCCACATGGCACACTATGGCATTTGGAAGCTTTTTCTGTATTACYTTCTGACCTGCAGTCAGTTTGGGGACTACTACTGACAGATCAGGATGAGACATGCAGAAAGGCCACAGGCTCTTACATCTCAGTGCTGGTCCCTTGCAGGAAGGAGCCAGGGGCCAGGGGCTGTCGTACAGGGGCCTGGATGTTGTATGTTCTTGGGTAGTAGAGTGCAAGCATTAAGATGTGGCATGATCCTGCAGCAACACCAAAGAGAAGGCACTTTGGCTTGCAGGCCAGTTTGTTTGTTCAGTTGCTGTGATGCATCTCCCTACCAGCCACCTGCAACCTTATGTAGTCTGGTGCCTTTGAAAATCCATCGTCCATCTCARGCTTATGACAGTGTGATCCCGTTCATTTCTAATAGCTCTTTGAGCAGTACAAGATCTTCAGTGAGCTTTGGAGGGTTTCTATGATGTGCTTGTGTGAACAGTTTCCTCTAAAAATCTGCTGCAATGGAGCAGTGGAAGGTAGATGAGGCCCAGCCCAAAGCAATGACACTCATTAATGAGCCAGGGGAATCTGGATTGTAAACGAACTGGGATATGAGGCATAGGAAACAAATACAGAATGTCCACAGGGAGGTCCAAGGCAAAAGTTTTTGTGGCCCAGGGCTAGAATCTGGCTGATTAGTGAAAGATCAACTCTCTTGTCACCGAGGAGGAAGAGTTGGCCTGGAGGCCAATTCTCCCCTGCAAGAAACTCCAGTTAACAGAGCTCCAATTAGCAGAGCTACTCATTATTCTGCCAGACTTCCAGTGCTGAACACTAGAATCATGCACTCACTATGATTATAGACACAGTCAACAGCAAATTGCAAGCAATTTGCAGCAGGGAATTTGCCTGGCTCTGTAATGCAATGTGTATATTTACAGTGCCTTATATAGCAATATAGTCATTATGTGTTATTAATAACCTGGCCTGTTTTTATAAATAAGACCAAACTTTCTTCCTGAGTTTGCTGCTTTGCAGTATAGATGGAGGCACAGCCTCCCTCCAGCAGCAGTAGCGTTCCTGTCCTAGCGCTTCAATTTCCCTCCTACGGCCCCAGGAGTGTTTAGGGGTGCAGCTCCAGCTTTCTGATAAACTGCGACTCCTGTACCACGTGCAAGGGGGCAGGTGGCTTCAGGCCCTGATGTGGGATGGTTTGAGCTGGCATGGGGGTGKCCTAACTCGCAGCCTCAGGCCCCGTCCTCCTTCTTCCCCACCTAAACTCTTCTTCAGAATGGTTTCTTGGGGTGGCCTCACAGGCAGGGCGGAGACTTCAAGGACTTCATGGCTTAGGGACTCTGCCAATAAGTGCCACGCTCTAACCCAGATGCATCGATGCACACACTGGCAGCTCTAGAGAATCACAGAATAAGGATACCGTAATGATAATCGTATATACCATATATGACGTTCATATATATCATGATATTCGTGATATAATAGTTACTAGTATATAACTAACAGTATATTGAGCTAAGATGCAAGACATCTGTTGTGCCAGTCACTGTATATTTAGAAATAACATAATCTTGCAAAATCATTGTACCAGCGACTAGTAGTCTTGAGTTCTTACAGCAAGATATAGTTTTTGAAACACCTTCAGCCCACATTGTGTGTGTGCGCGCGCATTTGTGTGTGCATATGTGTGTGTGTATGCATACACAGATATTCAGGATGCTGCAAAAAAAAAATGGAAGTCGTTTTTGCAAGTGAATCAGAGGGAGTGAAGTTGCACAGTTTTTATTCAATGTTATTTGGAAATGTTAGCACCAACCTGGCCAAATAAATTCAGCTTTCTCAAAGACCAAAGTAGACATGCTCAGAGCAAATGAGCTGATGCTCTGCTCTAGCAGGACGAATGAGGGCAACAGGGGAATGAGAGATGGGAAGCCACTGCTGAGGGGGCCCAGGGAGTGTAGCAGCGGGTGGCATGGGTGCCAGTGATATCTCTCTGCAGAGGGAGGGACGTTCCCTGATGATCCTTGACAATCATGAGAGTGTGAGTGCTCAGGCTCTGCTTATTTTCTGAGAACACATGATGGATCTAGGAATGGAACTGCTGGAGATGCAACACTGGCAAAGCAGTATCCTTGTTCTGCACAATTTTCCTAGCTTCCCAGGCAGAGTACTTTTTTGCCTTATAGGACTCAGCCACTGTCTCTGCATGCCCTCACTTCTTTCCTGGCCTCTCTGGAGATATACTCTAAGATACCCGCGTATGTGTAGCTGGTTTCAGGAGCCRGATGTGTGTGTTGAGCAGTGGGACAGGCCACATGCCCTGAGCTGAACTCTTTGGGCCTAGAATAGGTGCTCGCAGAAGGGTCTTGGAGATGTGGAATGGGAGAAAGTTGGGACACTGTGGAAAACGGTCGGGGCTTTATGGCAGGGTCGGACCAGGTCTAGCCTTCCAAGATGCTCACTGTGCCCAAACTGCAGCTCTCCTTGGCTCCACAGGGCTGCCAAGCTGAGCCTGCACCATGTTTCTCACCCACAAATCCTACCAACTCCTCCTTCACACTCCCCACCACTGCTTCAGAGGACCCAACTGTTTACTGGTTTTGCGGTCATGACCAGAGATTGTGAGCTGGGGTTCTTGACTTCCCTCCACAGTCCTGCCATGTATTTAGGATGACCACCATGTCACCCTGGATGCCTTGGTCTCCCTCTCACAGTAGTGACAGCACTAGGGGTGGGGTGATCCATGGGAAGTGCTAGAAGGCTCTCAAGATGTGCCAGATACATGAGGAGAAACTGAAGGCAGGTCAGCTCATACCACTATCTGCAGTCCACCCACACCATGTTCTGTGGTCAGCCCACAGCATGCTCCAAGGTGAGCCCACACCATGCTTAGTGCTTCTACAGCCTCTGAAGTCTGCGAAAGTTCCAGCTGTGAAAGGTGGCTCAGAATAGAGCAGGGAATAGGAGACCAAGTGCCTTGGATTTCTGTGGTAGTTACAAGTAAATGAGTGGCTGTGACCTGCTGGAGGGGGAAGCCCCAGCTGTGCTTAGGAGCAGCTCATTTACGTGCTAATGAGGCCTTTCAGCCAGGGTGTTTCTCTGCTGCAGGAAAATATTTCAGTGATGGATGATGCTGTGTTCCCAGATGTCCCTTCCCAGCTGCCTGCCAAGCAGCCTCCACCCTGAGTGAGCACAGGATGGGCAGCCCAACTCTGAGCTACCCTTGGCTCCAGAGCAGGGCAAGCTTGCTGAATGGCCTCCAAGCCTGGGCCAGCAACCCTGAGGGGACACAGCCCAAGGGAATGCTCTCTCACCACCCATGGAGCCACTTCTCAGTTTTATGTCATCATCAAACTTGCTGAGGGTGCACTCTGTGCCTTCATCCAGGTCACTGCATCCACTGCTCTCCCCTCATGTACCGAGCAAGTCATCCCACCACAGAAGGCTATCAGGTTGGTTAAACGTGACTTCGCTTTGGTGAATCCATGCTGACTACTCCTGATCAGCTTTGTATCCTTCACTTGCTTAGAGATGGCATCCAGGTTGAGCTATTCTGTCACCTTTCCAGAGATGGAGGTGAGGCTGACTGGCCTACAGTTCCCTTGGTCCTCTTTCCTGACCTTTCTGAAGATTGGAGTGACATTTGCTTGCTTCCATGATCTCCATGACCTTTCAAAGATGATTGAAAGTGGCTTAGCAATGCCGCCTGCCAGCTCTCTCAGCACTCATGGGTGCATCCCAYCAGGGCTCATGGACTTGTGGAAGTCAGGTTTGTCTAAATGATCTCTAACCTTATCTTCCTCCACTGAAGGAAAGTCTTCCTTTCTCCAGACTTCCTCTCTTGTCTCCAGCCTCTGGGATTCCCAAGGGCTGGTCTTAGCAGAAAAGACTGAAGCAAAGAAGGCATTCAGTAACTGCCTTCTCTATCCTACATCAGCTAGGCCCCTGCCCCATTCGGTAGTGAGCCCACATTTTTCCTAGTCTTCCTTTTGTTACCGATGTATTTAAAGCCCTCTTGCTGTCCTTGATATCCCATGCATAAGAGTGATGTTGCTTTTGCTCCTTGCCATCACTTTCCCTTTTCTGTATTCTCTGTTTCATGTACACTGAGCGTTTTTGGTCTCAGAACAGTTGTTTTATTTCCGGAAACCAAAGCAGTTCAAGATCTTATTTTATCTTCCCATCTAATTCACAGTCATCTGGATTCCCAGTGTATGATTTAAGGTTTATCTGGGAGAGCTCCATGCAACTGTATTTTCTTTCTAGTTTTCATAGACTAACTTCAGAAAGCCCATTAACTTGAGGACGGGGTCCAACCAGAATAATTAGGCTAATTTCCAAGAATTATGCCATTTTTATTCAGTATAATTGTCCCTGAACTTAGTTGTCTCTCCACAAATTCCAGCCAATAAATCTTGTGAGGTCCTGCTGCTGCTACTGCTCTCTGCAGAATATGTTCTGCAGGTACATTACATCCTCTTCGGATGTATTTCTTTATATGTACCATCTGTTCACAGTATCAGCCCAAAGTATATGCTTTATACATGCTCATTGCTGATCAACCTCATCTGGTAAAAGAGAAAACACAGCTTAGATCCAGTTTTGCCTCCCCGCTCGATGCACAGTTCAGTATTTGCAATGTCTTTCCGCTTGCCTTTATAGCCTTGCTCCTAGTTCTCCTCTATGTTCTACTTTTGTAACTCTGATTCACCAMCTTGTACTCCTCCCCCTGCCAAAACCTGTTTTTCTCACCTTTACTCAGCAGCATTTTTCTTTCTATGCATAAATCTGAAATTTCTAGCTTCTTTTTTTTTYTCTCTCTCTCCCTTTCGAGATCTCTGATCTGTATTACGTATTGCCCTGAGGGTGGGATTCCATAAGTCATCCAAAATCAAGCATTTTGCCCAAATATCAGGTCCTATATGAATGCCTTCTTTGCTTCAGTCTTTACTGCTAAGGCCAACCCTCAGGAATCCCAGACGCTGGAGACAAAAAACTGCCAAATTTCCACCTTTTTTTCTGGCTTCTTGAAAGTCCCAGACTCTCCCATACTATGGGTCCCCTTTTGTTATCTCCAGACGCTTAGAGTTTTACACACTGTTTGAACCCGTCCTGCTGTGTCTGAATTCATGCAGTGTATTTACAGACCGAATGCTTCTTTCTGAAGTTTTTTTTTTTCCAACATTTCCAACTCTAGTGCTAGGTTTGGATGAGACGTGATGACTATAGCCCTCAAACATGTCACAAGAGGCTTCCAAGGTGTACTTCAGTCCTCTATTCCTCCACGATATAGTGTATATTAAGGATGCAGCCTGTGCTGCCAGATCAARTTGTCCTCTCTGGGGCTTTCTGGCTCAGGGCTGTTTCTTTCCAGACTTTTGCATGCAGAACATTCATTGCCAAATTACAGCTACAATAAAAGTGCTGTGTCAAGACTGATGCATCAGCCTTGTTTAAGAAAAGTTCATTAGTGGTGAAAGTTCTTTGAACGGGGTGTATTTCATCTCAGGAACATGCCTGACTGGCCAAGGTACAGGTCTGGGGAACAGAGCCATTCTGCACTCTCTCTCAAGATGCTCTTATCTGCCAAAGCCTCCGAGAAAGGTTCATTTTTGCAGTGAATGACTCCAGAATGATTCCTCTCCTTTATCAGATGAGCTGTGAACTGTAAGTTCTCCCTGGGTGCTACTAAAGAGAACAGCAATAAGTTTATTCAAGCTCTTTGGAGGAATGAGTTACCAAGACCTGTGGAGTCTTCTGAACGTGCCGATGCCACCACATTTCCAAAAAAACCTGCAGCTGCTTTAAAGCAAATGCTTGAAAAAACACCTTCCCTGGGACAAAAGGCACAGAGGGGAAAGACYGCTTTGAAAGGATCTTTCTGAAATAAAGCATTAGTGAAGGGAAACTCCTTAAGGTAGGGAGTCTTTTTTTAAATCTGGTCTCATTTATACCTGGCTGTGCTCTGAAAATGCGAGTAGACTGCTCCCAGAGCAGGAGGGGATGTTACAGGTGCCCGTGGTAAGTCGGGCAGTCTCTCAAACTGCGGAGTCACTGCTGTGACTCCAGCGTGGCACCAGCAGCAAACCAGTAGCACAACCAAGACCCAGACTGTTGTTAAAATAATAGCTACACTACAGTTGTCAGCTCCGAATTACGAGCTGGGCAGCATCTGCAGATGCCATCAGCAAGTTACTTTCAGAGGGAAAGTACTCAGCACTTAAAAAAAAAAAAAAATCCATGCTACAGGGTCTGGAGGCAGATGTCCGAAACCAAAAGCACCCTGACACAGTATGCCTTGTCTGAAGTAAGTYTGAGCACGTGGCTGAACATGCTGCAGCCAATATCTGCCAACAACAGGCAAAAAAAACCTTGCAGACACCTTGGGAAAAACTYAAAGGAAATCCCAGGCTGATGGAGCGCAGAAGAGGCCTGGATGGGATCAGCAGAGCTGATAGGGAGGCTGGATCCAGCACATCCGCATTACCCCTAGGGTCATTCATCTTCCTGGGCTTATAAAATCATCACRTTTTAACAATTTTTGCATTACAGGTTTTCAAAAAAAATTTCTGAGAAATTAGTACATGAATACATTAGTTGTATTTTGCCACTGATCTAAATCTTAAATTCCCTAGTATTCTTTCAAATGAGTTGTTTCTAAAAAGRTTTTCATTCACTTTCACTCTGCTTCTGCAATACTTTTAATTGGTTAATGGATCTATATGGTAGGATTTACCTATATTTTGAAAGAGGAAAAAAAATCATAAAACGCCACGATTTTTGAATGAAAAAGCAGCAAAAAAGTTAATGAAACAACTTTATTAAAAATTACCAAAATATCATATGGTTTTGAAAGGAATCTTGCCCACAAAAAAAAAAAAAGTCTGCTTTTGGAAAGGACGCAGCRCTAGATTAAAACATTCTGACAAGCTGAGATTGTAGTGAGGTCTGTAACTACGCAATTGGTGCCCAGGCAGGAGAAGCTCTTCAGCACATGCTTCAATTTCCCTAGGAACACGTGCCAAACATTTGCTGCGGCGTGTGGTGCTTGTATTTCCCTGCCAGGGCCACCTCACTCGCTGTGTAGGATGGTTTCTTCTCCGAACGGCTGACGTTTATTTTTATCCCCATCGGTTGCTGTGTGGGTCTGTGCTGAGCAGCCAAACCTGCCCTGACGGAGGATGAGCTCCTGCGTTCTCTGCCGACACCATCATGTCTGATTTCCCTGGTAGTGACACGCTCGCCTGTATCTATGGTTACACAGCGCACAGCAACAGTTTTCTATGTTTTTCTCTTAGACACCATCAGCCTTCTTGGGTATGCAGTGACTCGGGCTGCTACCAGAGCAAGACTCTGCAAGGCTGAGATTTTAAAGCAAATATAATCTGTGAATTTTCTAGCTGAGGCTAAGCAGCCCCTTTCAGCGCAGTGGAGAGAGAGCCCTATTCCAATTTATCTTTGCTCTGAGCCTTCCACTGCCCRTGAAAGCCTGTGTCCCACCGATGGACACGGCTTCCTGTTTAATAACAAGGTCATAACCAACCCCTGGCCCRAGCTCTGCTTTGGCACATCCATCAAGTAGCTGTGCTCTTCTCCCTTGGGAAGCCTGTCCTGATGGCCTCAGGGCGAGATCAAAGAAAGGATAGGGAAAATATGTGGTAGGAGCTTTGCTAGCTGCACATSAGGTTTTGGAAGCTGCAAACAACTGGCCTGTCTGATCTAAGGGGAAAATATCACCGGCGTGTCCCAAAGGGTTTGCTAGCAGGAACCTCCCTCCAGCTCTACACTTAGGCAATCCCCTAAATGCTCTGGAGGGTTTTCCAAAACCTAGAGCTCTCCCCAGTCCCTCCAACGTTAGGAACAAAGATTAAGTCTCCCCAGACTGAGCAGGAATTGCCTGTTTTGGAGACATCGTGCCCTCAAATGTTCTTGCTGGATAAAATCAGTACAGATCTCCAGGAGGTGTGAATTTTGGAGCAATTTTGGCCCATCCTGGCTTTGGCATGTCCTGTAGGGACAAATCTCAAATGGCCCCAGAGCTTCCAAGGAGCACGTTACAGCCCCTGAGGACACCTGAGAGAGATGTCACACAGCTCTGGCAGGGAGCTGGTGATGTGGGTCYTGCCTATGCGCTTTGCCAGCC
This sequence comes from Rhea americana, assembly GCF_003343005.1. Classification (NCBI taxonomy): domain Eukaryota; kingdom Metazoa; phylum Chordata; class Aves; order Rheiformes; family Rheidae; genus Rhea; species Rhea americana. The sequence continues at coordinate 512,898 of NW_028186399.1, read as the reverse complement.
CTGCCTTGCCATCGTGCCTGCACCCTAAGGTTGGGCAGTCCCTGCAGTGCCTGGGAAATGCAAGGGGAGCTGGAGTGATGGAGCAGGGTGTGATGTCTTTGGTCTAAACACATTATGATCACTTTTGCTTGTGGCCTCAGTTGTCTCCCAGCCCTTCAAACCAGTCGCTACCTCAGCCTCTGAACTAGATAGTCATCGTGACTTCTCTCTCGGCAATCTTGGGATTTCTGCATCATGGATGCAGGCACCCACTTTCCTCTGAGACTGCCTATTCTCARCGTAGGTACTGGGACTGCTTCTATACCCTCTGCTTTGGATGTCTGGTGATGTCCCCTTACTCCCTTTAATGTGCAGGGTTATGGCTTGCCATGGTGTATCTGGAACCTGCCCCATTTCAGAGGACCTCACCACCTGCACTGCCAGCCACCGCAGGGTGGGCTGCCAGTGGGTGCCCAGGCTGGCAAAAGAGAAAAGGTTCTGCTTTTGCTGCTCTTGAAGCTGCTGGAATGTGGAGGMAGAAGACGCAGCCACTCTGTCCTCCCAAAACCAAGTGATTCAACATGCCCTCTCTGCTGAGCGTCAAACGAATCCYGTCGGGGAGCAGCCCTGGGGAAAGGATCGGCTCCAGGGAGCTTCGCTGCATCTGCCAGCGTCGGCCCAMATCTCCACGGGAGCAGCTGCTTTCTGGAGAGAAAACTGCATTGTCATAAAACACCAGCATGGAGCACAGAGAAAGCATCCCCCTGTGGCAGTGCCCTGCCTGAGCTTCATCGGGATCGTAGCTTCATCCTGTAGCTTCAAATCCCACCCTGTCCTAATTCGTCCTTGCATATCCTGCAGTTTCCCTGAGCTTATTTGGTACCATGTCAATGTATCCATAAGTCCAGCATCCAGTGTTTGATCTGCTCTGCAGGAGCAAAGCACTTAGGCAAAAAGGACTTTACAGGAAGGTATCTATCTGTGCACACATCAAATGTGCCATGAAGAGCACTGCACAGGCTTCGCAGAGACTGGCAGGTCTACTGCAGGAGCCTGCCCCGTGCATGGCTCAGGCACTCGGTGCTCTGCACTGCGGGAATATCCGCCCTGCGTTCCCCGGAGCTGGCATCCTCAGGGGAAAGGGCACACCGGAGGGAGCATCATCCGCTGCTGCCAGTGCCGTAAGTCCAGTGTACTGAGAGAGTTTGCTGGGTGCTTTGGCTGAGGGTCCCACTGCAGGGAACTTTAGAAGAAACCTGAATGTGTGTGGGGGAGAGAGGTTTTTTCAGACATAAGTTCACTGGCAWGGGCTGAGCACCTGTGGTGGCCCCCTGTCCTGCCTGCTAGCAGTAGTGACAGCTTTGAATGGCTCCCTAATCTACATATATTGCTCTGCATGTCTGTTTTACACTAACACAAGGGTATATTCACAAAACCCTGGTGTCATGTTCCAGCCTGAGGGACTGCTAGGACAGGAGACGGGAGCGTGCACAGGAAGGTTGGGAGCTCAAAGCCCTCTGGGCTGAAACAGAGTGGCCAGAAGCATGGTCACCCTCTCTGTGCTCTGCTCTTGGAACTGGTGCATTGCTCAGGATGGCAGAGAGGGATGGCTCCAGCCAGAGGACGGCTTTGGTGCAGTAGCATTTGACAGAAAAGCTCCAGAGCTGGTGCTGAGCACGAGCAGCAGCAATGCTGTAAGTCCGTGCTGGGATCTGGCAGGGATCTTACACTGACTGAAAAAATACTGTGAGGTCTTTGCCTGTATTCCTCCTGACTGTCCCAGCAGACTGGCCTACTCTGAGGCTGTGTCCCCCTTCCGCAGCATTCCCTTTGCTGTGCCTCCTCCTCCTCCTTCCTCTGCTGCTCACAGGTACCGCCTGCACCCTCCTGCTCTGACCTCCAGCAGCCACATYACCCCTTGTGCTGCCACAGATCCCGTGGGACCCACGGGGACGATGCCTGTGGCTTCCTTGTGCTGTGCACCTTGCACAGCCACCCCTCCCCATGGCACCCTGCCCTCCTGTGGTGGCCTTCCCTCAGGGCCACCATTCTCTCCCCAGCACCACCTCTTCTGCACCCTGATCCCCCATATTCTCCTGCACCCCCAAAGCACAAGCCACTGCAGCACTGATYGCCCCTCCCCAAATCCCCCCAGCACCCCTGTGTCCCCACAGCAACCCTCCAAGACACACCAGCCTGCAGCCCTACCCCTGYGCATCCCCACAGCATCACACCCTTGGCACTTCCATGGCCAGCCCTGCTACCGTGAATCCCCATGGTCATTCCCCATGGCACCATGCCACCTGCATCGCCCTAGCCATGCCCCATGGTGCCCCATACACCTATGTCCCCTATATCACCCTATACTCCCATAGCAACACCCTGCATCCCCCTGGCACCCCTGCCACCTCATCCCCGCTGACACACTGTGGTACTGCTCCTCCTTGCATCCTCCATCTCCCCTGTATCCCTAAGATCGTCCTGTCATGCCACACCAAAACGTTCTCCGTGGCCCCCTGCATCCCCACAGCCCCCGGTGGTACCACACCCCCTGCATCCCCACGGCCCCCCGCGGTACCGCACCCCTCGCACACCCCCGCGGTAGCACACCCCCCCTTTGCTGCATTTCC